>NC_079443.1:42283073-42495573 GCF_903798145.1 Danio aesculapii
CATCTATACATTTGTTTATTTGTTTTTACAATTATTGTTTGTTGTTTGTGAAGCACTTTGAGTCGCATGTATGTAGGAAAAGTGCTATACAAATAAAATGTATTATTATTATTTGTAAATACTAGTGAAATGATCTAGCAATTTCTGTGTATTTACAATTAAGCTAACATTTATAAATGCGTTTAAATGATTTGAACTTATTATTTGCAAATAGTTCAAAGGAATATCAAATACAGAGCATTAACATATAAACAAAACGTTAAAAGGAAAATGTTTCTATACATGTATATGCACATTAAATAATAAATGCAAATGATGTTAAATTAGTAAATAAACCAAAACAAAACACTTGCACACAAAAAAGTGTGTGTGGGGTATTTGCCAATATCATAGCCATTATTATTTTGTCTTGTTTCATGTTATGCTAATATTGTGGGTCACAAAAATGTGGAAATTTTCTCCATTTAATAAAATACATTCCAACCATTCAATGCAAGCTGTAAATGTGCTTTTTCAAAATGACTCTCTACTAGGTTTTATAGGCCATGTTAGCAATATATTTTTGATATCTTAAAATTACATTACAAGCATTACATGTAAATTCTTAATTTTCAAACAGTAACATAACTTGTATTATTTGGCTTGGCTTGTATTTTGGGTTGCCAAATCTTCAGTGTGACGTTTGTTTTCGTTTCCATGCAGGCAGCTCATAGTATCAGTTTTTACTGAAGCCTGTGTTGCATATACAGTATTTAATTAATTAAACCTCAGCCTGCACTAATGTGTCAATTGTTTCCAGTATTGATGTTTTAAACTATTTGAACTTTTTATTATTTACAACTAGTTCAAATGACTATCAAATACAAAGCATTAACATATAAACAACATTAAAAGAAAATAAGGTTTGTATATATGTATATGCACATTAAATTGTAAACGTAAATGTTAAATAGTAAATAAACCAAAACAAAACACTTACACACAAAAAATGTGTGTGGGTTATTTGCCAATATGCAATCATTCTCCATTTAGCTAAATAAATTTCAACCGTTCCATGTAAACTGCATGTGTGCTTTATAAAATTACTCTCTACTTTTGTTTATAGGCCATGTTAGCAATATATAGTCGATTTTGTTCTGATTATTATATTAAAAAATGTTTTAAATTTTATTTTGGGTTGCCAAATCTTATGAGTGACGTTTGTTTTCATTTCCATGCAGGCAGCTCATAGTATCAGTTTTTACTGAAGCCTGTGTTGCATATACAGTATTTAATTAATTAAACCTTAGCCTGCACAAATGCATCAATTAACATAAGCTATGCTACTCAATTTAATTTCAAAGCACAATGTACCCCTATTAAAAAAACAGCAGAAAGCGTCTGGTCAAGCTGATCTGCAGTCAGCAAATCACCTTATTTCTCCAGGTGGTTGGCAGAGTGTGGTGAGCAGTTCCCAGCTCTCCGGGCTCCATAATGTTAGGACTTCTTGAAAACTCACAGCCAGGATGGAGCCGTCAGCTGAGAAACAGCAGTTCTTTGGCTTCAGGTTATGATAACTGCCCACGAAATCACATGACCAGTAGTTCTGGGCCTCTAAAACACAAATGGAAAGGGTTGCGGTGAGACGGGTGTGTCTGAACTCAAGACTCGTGAGCTTTTCTTCATCCAACATTAACACCTTTGGAAAGTTCTGGAGGATTTGACTCACGTTGAGCGTCTGCAGTCTGACACCAGGCTTTGAACTGGCCGTCCTGGGCTGTGGTCACCAGCATGGTGGTCTCGTCTGAAGAGCTGAAGCACATGGATGTAATCCGCTCGCTGTGGGCCTCAGTGACGGTGGTGTTCAGGACAAAGCTAACAGGACAGGAAATTTGTGAAAAACTGGTAAAATACTGCTCAAAGGCTCATACTTTTATTTAGAAAGAAACAATTAAACTGAACCAAAAGAAAAGATGGAGAGGATGTTAAAGGTACAGAAGAATTTTCTTTAAAAAATGTGCTTTTCATTGAACTTTTCTTTAAAAAAAACAAACAATTATCATAGTTTAACAATTCTTTAACAGTACAATTGTTTACAGCTTTGAAATGAATGGAAAATGTTTCTTATACACCAAATTAATATAAAATTTTATTGCATAATGAGAAAATGAAAAGTAAAGGCTGCTAAAAAATTAACTCAAGATTAATTTACATTTAAAATATATTAATCTAGCTTTACAATCAAAACAGTGTAGTTCCCAAGTGCTCAAGGGTTTAGAGCATTCCATTTAAACCCATTCAGATGCTCTAGTGGACACTTGTGCAACAATCAATAGCCACGTTTCCATCTAAAGATGCAAACTAAACTTATGCGCACAACTGGAATATTGCATTAAACATTTGCGAATAAAGCACTATTTCCATCCAACGAGTCCAAAAAAACAAATCCCCACTTCCTGATGAACTGGCACAAAATATCAAAAGAAAAATGGAAGTTTCTGCCTTAGGAGAAGGTCTTTTTAAATATACAAACATTTACTTGCGTCTTGGAACACGTAGACGAAATGCAATGTGCGCAGTCATGTCATCTTGCTTTTAGAGGGAGGAGATCATCTCCAGTTAGGCCGAGTTCAGACAATGACTTTCAAAGTAGTCATGTCTTGGATGTTTTTACACTCCATGACTACCTGGGCTAGTGTTCTGTCTATGTTGTGTTTACACTGCAAGATGGATCGGCGACACGGGGTTTCACACTGAATGATTTTACAATAGGAAGAATCGCCAACACCTTTGTCCAAACTATTTCTCACAACCAAACACGTGGGAAGTGACATGAAAAGAATGTAAGGTCGCGTAATAAATCTTTTGCTATTAATTACATAATGAGAAAGAAGCCTTTAGTGGGGTAGAAATACTTTTTTTGCTCACCTGGGTTTTGAAGGGAATTATCAATTTCTTCTCAACTTTTTTCTTTTTCAACCCAGTTTTGTATTGCTCAGATGACACGTCGAACAGACACGGGTGCTCCTGCCAAATTCACACTAGATTTTCCTACATTTCTTTGGTCCAAATAAACTGAAAATGAGCGATTTTAACTTCTCCCCCAATCTCCCGCTGGCCTGCAGGTACCCACACTACTCTCTCACTGGCTGTGGGGAATCGGCGATGTTTATTTCAATCAGAACACATTTCACACAGCATGATTTTGAATTGCCGACAGCTCCAGATATTTAGCATACCAATTATCTCATGAGTGTCAACGACTAATTTGCGATTCTCTCAGATCGCGTCTTTGATCGTTCATATGGAGCAATTGTTACTCACATGAACGAGCAGCGATTTGCCTGTGATTTCAGGCATTTGTCTGCGATTTCTTCAAACCTGTCGGCAAGTCAAAATCAGGGCTAAAATCATGCAGTCTGAACTCGGCATTACACTTCTTGGAAGATTTACGCTTTCCACTGATGTTTTTCATCAAGGATGGTCGTCACTTCATCTTATATAACATTTAAAAATGCTCAGACCTCATCGGCCACCCAAACATACCTGTCACCTTCCGCCATTTTTGTTATCGCATGATCCGTTGAAGCAAAATCACATGACTTTGATCCACATGCTGGAATTTATTCAGTAAATGTGTTTCTATCATACTTTATGCACATTTTTTCCTCATCAGATATAAAGTTTATTATTCAACTGTGAGCATAGTTTTTTAATGGTGCATTTTGGTGTTTTCATCCAGGGTTTATGCGATATTCCTAACTCAGTTAATGACGTACATCCAAGAGAATGAGATGGACTGGATTTATCCAGAGAAGGACATAAAAAAACTGTACTGGAATGCAGCCCATGTTAGCTTGGCATCAACAATAGTGATGTCACTGAAAAAAATTGACTTTTTTTTCAGTAAATTATTTGTCACTTCATCTCTCGTGAGTCTTTTAATTTTTGAGAGTGTGAGAGCCTTTTTGCATCATTCTTTGGGATTTTTTTAGACTATGCACCTTTAGGAATGTTTTGAAGGTGCTTTGAATCTTTGGTTGCTATTTTGGTTCATGTGAGGACATAATCTAAAATGAAGGTTGAGTGAAATAACTTTTGATTGCTCCCCTAACACTATCATCATGAAAACCAGAACAAATGTAGCAGCTTATAGAGGTCACATATTCAATGATATGATGTGATTTAATTCTGCATCCAATACCTTTGCGTCGTCTCATCAAAAGCCCATAGTTTGAGGAAAAACTCAAGATCTGAAGTTTTTTGTCCTCTTTCCTCCACTGTAGCGAGCCAGGACCCTTTTACATCAAATACAGCCTTGACCACTTCAAACTGATCCAGACCCGCTTCATAAATATACTCTTGCTGCACGATGTCCAGCTGTGAACGCAAAAAAAGACTATTATTATCCAGTCATTAGCATCAAGAACAACATATTTGAAACAACACATCTGAAAAACATAGCAATGGATTTCACCAGACATGTTCTTGCAACAGTATATGAACCCTTGTCAGCAGAAAAACACACACATGGATGGAAATAACACGCTAACACCTGACCAAACATTTTCCAGTGCGTACTTCCCCATATACTTGCTTTTTCATGAGAAACGTTAAGCTTAATCGTAGCATCAACTCACATTGTACAGATGCTTGTCACGTAGGAGAGAGTAAAACTGCAGATGACCCGGTTTCCCATTGAGCACTAAAGCTTTACTGCGCGGGTCAATCATTAGATCAGTCGAAACAGCATCTCCTGGAAGCATCGGAAGGAATAAATGTTTACTGCCATAGTTGTGCAATTCAAACAGTACGTGCAAATGAGGCTACTTTACAAACCTCTGACTAAACCCTGAATCAGGCCGGACACTTTAAAACTGCTCTCGATAATGGAGATCTCTGTGAAGGAAGAGGAGCAAATGACAATTGAGAAGTGCAAATTTATGCCATACTGAAATATGAGACAACATGAAAAATTTAGGGCTGTCTAAATTAGCGCATTAACATATGTGATTAATTTGAAATATTTAACGTGTAAAAAAGAAATAACGCAAATAACGCAGTTGCAGTTTTTTTTCCATTTCCTGTTGTGGTCGACGTGTGTTCAGGGATGGCACGTAATTAGAGGCGACCTAAGCGGCCGCCTTGGGCAGCAGAATAGTGAGCGAACCCCCCGGTCCTCACTTTCATTCGCTACACCCACCCCCTCCCTCCCTCACGGTCCTCACTTTCATCCACTACACCCACCCCCTCCCTCCCTCCCTCCCTCACGGTCCTCACTTTCATCTGCTACACCCCTCCCTCCCTCACGGTCCTCACTTTCATCTGTGAACCGGTCACTTTCGGGTTGAGGGCGGCGTGACAGCCGTTTGCCTAGAGCGCCAGTTCAGCTTGTTTCGGCCCTGCTTGTGTTTAACGTGCAAAGAAATTTGGATAAGACCAAGGTCGCGCTTTTAGAAGGACAGTTTCAGTATAAAACAATTAATGTCGCACCACCAGGCTATCCTGCGTTTCCTCTAGAGCTTCATGCAATTTCGGGCGTTTCATTTTTAATCTTTAGACTTTAACTGCAGTTCAGCAGTTCACTCTCATTCAGCATATTTTCACTCAGGATAATTTAATGGAACTTGATACCACAAGGTGAACGGAAAGAAAAACCTCCGCATTTCAGGACTCACGTGATCCTTTAAGGTAATCAAAAATCGCTGCTTACATGATAGACTCTTAATCAGTATTATCGTAATCATAAAAGCGGAGTATTGGTGTCCATGTAAATGTACTCAGTCAAAGAGGCAGATGAAGTCGCAAGCTGTCAAAGACAGCCCTCTTCTCTGCCTTTAAGCTGCTTCCATGAGCCCTCACATTTCATAAGTTTGACGCGTTTCCCCCCTACACGCAACTTTTGTAAAGCGCCTGCTTCAGATTGCTGTGTCAGAATTCTTGCTTGTAAAATACAGCCATACTTTAGAGCGCTTAGTTTAAGCAAATTTGATGAACGTGATCACGTGTGTTGATGAATCTGAATGAATTGCTCGCTCACCGGGTGCGCTGTATGGTGCGCGTTGTCTGTGTGTGTGTGTGTGTGTGTGTGTGTTTGTAGTCCACTTAGAATCCAACATGGAAATATTTTTTGTTTGTTATTGGCATTGATTGTTTTGAAATTCAAATGGCACTTACATGCCTGTGTTTTTATTTCTGTAATAAATATGGCGTTTTGTGATTAATCATGATTAATTACAAAAAAAGTGTGATTAATTAGTTAATTTTTTAAATCATTTGACAGCCCTAGAAAATTTACATTTCTATTTATGGTAAATGTTGCAATAAATATTTTGTAAAACAATCTTTACTGTCAATTTTGAAAATTGGTCAGGAGAAAACATTTTATGCCTATAATTATTTTGGTTATACACTCAAAAAAAAGAAGGTTTTATTTATAATGAGCTGAAACAACACAATTCTTGAGATCTTTTCAGACAACCTAATTGATTTATGTTTAATACACCTAAATTTGTCAAAACAAACTAACGTGACTGATTTGTGTTGGGACGGCATGAATAAATTGTGCAGACTTTTTTACAGTGTAATTGAAAACGTTTGGAAAATAAAAATAAACAAATAATTTGACACTGTAATAATTAAAAATAGATGTTTTTTTTGGGAATTTACATGCCAGTCCCACGTGATGCAAGAGAGTCTAAAGGCTGCTACATATTTCCATATATAAATACAGTTAAAAATGTATATTATAAATATTAGTAAATTATTTTCAGAAAAACATTTATTTTATGTTGCATCACTTTTATACACATTATAGTACTGTTCTGTTAGATACATAACTTAAATCCAGCTATATTATATATACATATACATATATATATACATATATACATATATATATATATATATATATATATATATATATATATATATATATATATATATATATATATATATATATATAAATATACACACACACACACACACATATATATATATCCAGTCCACAATTACTTTTCATATTGAAAATAAGTAATTTAGTTGTGTTTTTTCCACCAAACCAGTGGCATAATTTTACACAGTTAATAAAAACTATTAAAATCATAGTTAAAATCCTGTAATTTCTTAAAAACAATTAGTAGTTTTGATCAGGACTAAGCTTGATTAACAAATTTATGCAGAAAAAATTGAAAAAAAAATTATCTGATGCATTTTTACAGCAGTTAAATTTAGTGGATGTTTTCATCCCAGACATGACATAAAAGTTAGTAAACTTGAACAGCACACAAGGGTTAAAACTTGACATCTTACTGTTGTCTGAATGTGCGGTACAAAACAACTGGCCGTCAGCTGATGCAGACACATGCGAAATGGATCCTCCGAGTCGGGGCAGGAACTCTTTTTTGCTCATATCTCCATACTGCCACTGGACGAGCACAGACTCGATGCCTCCACTCAGCAGATTAGAGCCTGCAGACACAACAACATCGCTCAAACACACATTTAAGACAGACGGAGAGGTGAGAAAGTGTGAAAAACACCAATGATGCAGCAAAACTCACCTTCTGGAGTAAAGCACAAATGGTTGACAGCATCGTGATGCCAGTGCTTTGTGGAATACGTGTACTCTTTCTTGTGATTGAAGTTTCTCCTGTAGAAAAAAAAAAAAGTTAATTCAAACATTCAGTTCTGATCACATGACCTGCAAAATAGACTAAGGCCCTGTCCACACCAACACTAGTATTTTCAACATCATACTTTTTTCTACTATTTTTTTCTACGTGGTTTCGCTGTATGTCCACACTAAAAAAACGCAGAATCGGGTGACTGAAAACTAAACTTTCTGAAAACTCTGGAAAGGGTGAAGATTTTCTGAAACTCCAGGTACAGTTTGGTTGTGTGGACACTACACCCCGAGTTTTTGCCCGATGACGTCAGCGTGCATGCCTTTTTCTCTTTTCTGATTTGGCCAACAAGACTGGGTTCACACCAAATGCGACGACGTGATTGAGAAAAATTCAGCACATTCATGGCAAATGAAGCATATATACAGCATTGTTCATCTGCAGGACGGTAATCCAGCATCTGTTCTCACATTTGTACTGCGTATCGATGGGTTTGCTCTTCAGTATTTGTACTTTTAGCAGTAAAAATTTAACCACACTGAACTGAACTTCAACTCTGAAATCTGAACTGACACAGTTTTAATTTACTAGAACGTCTATGTTAAGCGGCTTTGACACAATCGACATTGTAAAAGCACTGTACAAATAAACATGAATTGAATACTGATTTATATGCAATTTACTTGCAAAATATACTTATACTAATACCATAAAAATTCCCGTGTACGTGTAGACATGGCATAAAACAGAATGTTGGATTCTGGTCTTACCAGAGGCGGATCTTTCCATCTTCATGACCGCTGGCTATGCAGTCGTCTGTTGGGTGACAGGCTATGCATGTAAATGCATTTTTGGCTGCTTTCTTATCTGTGGCTTTTAGGGAAAAACTACAGAGAGAAAAAAGGGGGAAAATGTTAAAGAACGTGTCATTATGACTGTAGGATATCAGTTTGTACAAAAAAATAATTTAGTACAGTTTGTAATTTAGTACAGTTAGGATAGTACACCCAAAACTGAAAAATCTGTCATCATCATCTGTTGAACACAAAATATATATATATTTTGAAGAAAGCTGGAAATCCACAATCAATTCAATTTAACAGTATTTAAATTTCCTACAATAGATATCAACAGTTAGAGGGTTTCACCCTTCTTCAAAATATTTTTTTAGTGTTCAACAGTAGAAAGAAACTCAAAAGCTTGGAACCATTTGATAGTGAGTGCTAGTCTAGGGCCGGTATAAGATTCTGACGGTATGATAACCTTGGATAAAAATATCACGGTTTCACAGTATTGTGATTACTACTCTAAAATAAGTTATTTTTAAATGTCTGGGTAAAAAAACTAAAAATATATTGTGTTTAAAGGGGGAAATAGTTTATTTTGTGAAAGATTTTAAATATATTTTGGAGCAGTAAACATGTCAGGCTAAATAATTCAAATGAATCATTAACTTCTGCCGTCTTCATTAGTTTCAAAAACACAGATTTCTTTTCAATTTAATACAACATCTTTATATATCATTTCTGCTGAAGATACTGTTGTCCTAAAATAAGAAATGCAAATAAAAAATATCTTACACATGCCATAGGAACAGTATAGCAGAAAATTTTGTCAGTTTTAAAACCTTGACTTTTCCAAGCCGCAGTATACCTTGAAAACTTTTATTGTCCCATGCCTAGTTGAGTGCATGTTCATTGCAGTGTGAACTATCCCTTTAATTTAAACTGTAATCTCAAATTACGAGCCTGATCAAAATAGTTTATAATCGCAATAACATTTATTTGCTTTAACTCTAAGTGAACCGGAAGTTGCTGAGTTTGGGCGGGCATTACTTTTTGTTATTATTTTTAGAGGTTTTTCACCTTTTTTTATTGTGATAGGATAACAGAGGACAGACAGGAAAGCATTGTGAGCAGAGAGGGGAAGGATCGGTGTGGGATCTCAAGCCGGGAATTGAACTTTGGTCGCCATGAGCACCATTGTGCTATATATGGTGCACTTAACAACTAGGCTATTGCGGCTGATAGCGGGGTTTTCTATTTGCAAGTTCATCCTCTCATAGCAAACTAAGAGTGCTTTCACACCTGTTTTGTTCCAAAACAGGGATTAATATTGTTACAATGTTGCACTTAGTGCAGTTCGCTTTCAGACAGAAAAGTTTCTAAATGGACCAAAAGAGCTCAAACAAGTCACGTGCGAGTAAACTCTCCTCACATTGGTAAGAGTTTCACAGTTTATTTTGCAGAGTCCTGCTCAGCTGTCATGCGTCCTTATTTTAATTTATGGCAATGAACAACAAGACATAAGTGGAAAGCTGCGCTTTAGTTTTAAATGGTGACACCCACAGACGTCGTCACCAATTATAAATCAGAGGTAAGACTTTCTCATACATAGCCCTTGGCTAGATTTATGCATTATAGCCTTGACATTATAGAGAAATAACAGATAAACCAAGACTGCAGTTCGGTCAATTTTCCTAACGAATAAACGGCTCTCGTTAATAGTTAGCATGCTTTTATTTCATATTTGACATGAAATGCACATTTACCGGTAGGAATGACATCTCGTCCTACTCAGAATTCTCTCTTTATATAGCCATTTATATGCCTATTACATGTCCATAATACACTGTGATATAGCCGGGCTCGGATCGTTTTGCTTTCTCACTACAATCGATTCTTTCCAGAGTTAGTTTTAATCGAGCCGAGACCACCTCATTCAGGCGATCTCGGACCGATTGGTTTGGCGCAGATCTGAGCGTGATTGCTGGTTTCACATATGCCAAATGAACCGCGGTAACTTTTCAAATAAAACAGGTTCCGAAACAAAAGTCTAGGTGTGAAAGCACCCTAACAGTAAGAGGGGTGTGGTTAAGAATATTGTAGCTAAAGCAGTCACACTGACATCAACAGGACCGCCACTCTACTTCAAATGAAATTAATATAATTTAAGTTCTTACACTTCATAAACTTATAATAGCCATAAAATAAATATAAAAGCCATAAAATAACCATGAATTAATTATAAAAGTAAATCGTAGACCTCATCTACCCCAAATTTTACATGGCCCAAAGCAGTGGAGTTGTACCATTGCACTAAATGCAGATTAGGGAGGCACCAATCCTGATACCTAGATCCAATACCAGTTTGATACCGCATACCAGCTGGTACAGATCCAAATCCAATCTTGTGCATGCGCTGTATTGTGGTCAAAGCAGTTGATTAAATTAATAAAAGTGAAATATGGCTGGTCATTAACAGAAAATTATTTAGCCTATTATAAACTACTCAAAATTATAGTGAAATACTCACAGTTTAAATTAATATTAATATTTTATTTAATATTTTAAATTTTATTTAACAGGTTGTTTTAATTAGTGTTAATAGATGTAGGCTACAGATTTCAAAGAAAAATCTTAATATTAAAAAAAGGAAACATAAGCTTTACCACAACAGATCAATGTCATAACGAATGCTCAAATAATGTAGCTATAGGTCTGTTACTTTTACTAAAGAAGATGTATTGTTTGAGTTTATCACAAGAAACTATTATGTTTATTAAAAAAATAGTAATAAAATAAAAAACTGCACAGTATCGGGATCGGATCTGTATCGGTTGATACTCAGTTTTGGTATCGGGATCAGATTGGTTCCAGAAAATGGTATTGGTGCATCCCTAATGCAGATCGGGTGCTATAGAGGAAAAGCACCATAAACGCTTCTCTCAGAAGAAAGTCATTACAGACTGATTACCTCATTGGCATCCATACATATTTAATATAATTACTTTGATGAATAGTACAAATACAGATTCTTATGTTCATTATTATTAATTATGTTTATTTTTTATACTAAAATAAATTAGTTTGGCAATAATTTTGTATATATTTACAGAAAAACTGTAATGCAAATATTCTATATGACAATGATTATTAGACCGATCATTTATAATTTGATTTCTTTTTAGATTTAAACAAATTTTCCATTTTTACACTAATGACACGGAAACATTAGAATGTAAAATCCATTTGTTACTAGTTATTCAAAATTTTTCATAACACATCCTTTTCAGAAAGCCTCACAGAGCTAGCACAAATATCTTTTAACTTACCTGTGAACTCTGCAAAAACTGACAGAATTACACTGATTTATCAGTTCACCCATAACCAAACGAGTTCACAGGAAGTCACACAGGCTAAAATAATGACAATCTGAGGTGAGCTTCTTCTTTCAGATGCTGTTGTCTCAGCTTATTTGTTGTTTTCACAAAAAAGTGGTGGTATGTGGAAAAACCAACATAAAAGCCAAGCCTAAAACAAGCTACAATGACACGCGTCTCGTGTTCCCTGAGGCCAGTAAATAAGCAGTGTGGTCAAACAAGTTTCTACATGCTCCAACCTTAAAAAAAGACTGTACAGGATACGGCGGTTATTACCTGTATGTCTTCTGCTTCCTGAAGAAATAAACATTAAGCTGGAGGAGCCTGGAAAATGCTATGAATTCCCCCTGAAAACACAAAAATATTAAGACCTATTATACTTATTTGTCCATAACCACAAAGAAGGTTAAGAAGTTAATGGTGTGTAATGGCTTTACCAAAACAACTAGTAAATGTGCAAAAGGGCTGCACACGGCACTCGGCCTACAAAAATAAGGCCAGCATGTGCCACACTAATTAACCTACAGAGGGTTCAAACCATGTTTACTTTACCACATCAACACACAGGCAATGACTGTGCAGGATGGAGATTTATCCATGACAAAACCAAGAGGGTATGACATAGACTTCACCCAGGACAACCTTGCCACAGCCAGACATGAACTAATGTTTGAAATGATATTATTAAGGGCAAAAAAACAGACATGGAAGATGGATTTCAGCTATAATTGGTGATAGATGACATGTCACTTTTTAATGTTTAAGATGATTTTATATTGAAAAACATGTCTATATTAATGGTTCAAATAAACCGTTTCTAACAGATATATTAAATAACATTGAAACAACACAATTTTCTTACCATAATTATACTTTACATAAAAAAGATGATGATACAAAATTTGATATTGGAAATTATTAAATACATTTTTTTCAGGCAAATGGGAATAACCTTGCGTTTTGAAGTAATGGGTTTTGTGTATTGCACTTTTAGATTAACTTGTTGTGCACTTTTCACACCTGTAGACCGATTGTTTTATTGCGAAACAGGAATTAAAATTGTTACAATGTTGCTCTTAATGCGGTTCGCTTTCACACGACAAAGTTTCTAAACTGACCAAAATAGCTAAAACAAATCATGTGTGAGTAAACTCTCCTCACATTGGTTGAAGTCCCGCTTAGCTGTCATGCGTCCTTATTTTAATTTATGGCAATTAGGTTATCACGATTATTATGCATTCATTATTTCAAAACACCACTAGTTTAGAAAAATCCCATAAAAACTCCTATTTTAAAAAGTTATTTATTGCTGCTCATTAACCAATAAATACAGCACAAAATAATAATAATAATAATAATAAAACAATAGTCCATTTCTCTTTGGACTTAAATATAAGTGAATTTTGTTTTGGCATTTAAACATAAGTACAAATTTTACACTAAAAATAAATAAATGATAATGAGCAACGAATAAATGAAAATATATTAAGAATAGATAAAAAATAATAATAGTAATAATGATAGTAATAATATTGCTGCCAATATGTGTGCACACCTCAATTGAAAATAACGAACTTGCGTGTAAAAAAGACGGGATATGTGAACGGCCCTTAGTTAACAGGCTCAGCCATAGTTAAAATCAGCCTTTAATCCAGTGTGCGTGTGTTGTGTACAAGCTCAAAACTTTAAACTAGCGCAAATTTGGCATTACTTTGGTTAGTTGCAGCAGTCTTGTTTTGTGCAGAGACAGGGTGTTGAGAAGCCTTTACGATTAATTAACCATGATAAATTAAAGGGAGATTAATAGTGAAATCGGTTATTCATTGCATCCCTAATGGCAATGAGCAATAAGACATGAATGGTGACACCCACAGACATCGTCACCAAATATAAATCAGAGGTGTGACTTCCTCATACATCGCCGATGGTTAGAATTATGCATTAGGGCTATAGGCTTTACATTATAGAGAGAAATAACAAATAAACCAACCAGTTTGGTCAATTTTCCTACTGAATAAAAAGATCTTGTTTATAGCTCAGTATGCTTTCACTTTCCTATTGGAGATGAAACGCACATTTACCTGTAGGAATGACATCCCACCCTAATCATTATTCTCTCTTCATAAAGCCGTACATATGCCTATTACATACTCATAATACACTGTGAAATAGCCTGGTTCATTGGATTATTTTGCTTTCTGACTACAATCGATACACTTCAGGGTTCATTTCAATTGCCGAGACCACCTCATTCAGGCGTTCTCAGACCGATTGTTTTGGCGTGAATCCAATCGCGATTGCTAGATGCACCAGGTTCCGAAACAAAAGTCTAGGTGTGAAAGCATCCTTAGATTATCTTGGTCGCCATTTAACATTTATCTTTTAAAAGTTTAGCATTAAAAGGAATTGTAGTTTAATACAGCTGTAATATTTCTCCCATCTCATAGTAAATACATATTTTTAATGTATAATTAGGTCCTAACATGTATTTTATTCCCAATTATTAGTTTAGCCAGAATCACAATATTGGTACATCCCTAGTTATACTTCAGCATTTAAACCAATATTTAATTTTACTGTACATAATCCAAAACATATAAGGATATCAGTGATTAATTTATACTTTAGACAGAACATATATTAAAAAAAGGCTAATGTTTTGTCTCAGCATCATATGAATATTATTTCACTCAATTTTTGTAGGATAACTGGTTTCATTAATTATATTATGATCTGTTCTTATGAAGAGCTTGCGCTTGCGTCAAGATTTCATCAGCTACCTGTATACGAGAACATACTGGCGATACTCTACCACAGCATGGACTGAATGGTTCATTTAATTCACTACTAACAAAAAAAATGTGTGGAAGATACTAAATCAAATAGAAAAGGACTCAGTAAGCAGGGAAGTGTGTAATATTTTGACAAACTAATTTTAAAGAGTGTAAAAGATACTCATGAACCACAAAAATTAAGATATTAGACTAATATTTCACTTCACTGCAAATTAAGAGCAAACATGAATGTTGTCAAAATTCTTGCCCAGTACATCCTAGTTCAGTTTGGCCAAACACAAACTCCTTTTTGTTCCCTTTGACATTTTTTCTCTCTCTTCCCCCTGATGTGTTGATTTTATCAGTATATATAGTTCAGCAGCATCGTTTACCTTCTGTGACACTAATATGGCCGACCGATGAAACGTCTTGAAAACACTATCCCAAACCCTCTCTAGCTATGTTTCCATACACCTATTTTTATACGCATTTTGGAATCTCGATCTATATCCACATAAATTTTGAAAATACACATTTTAAAAAAACCTATGCTTAGTATAAAAACAGAGTAGGATAAACATTTTAAAAATGTGCAACAATGGACAACAATTGACACGCAACAAATTCCAGCATGCACGTTAAAAAAAAAAAAAGTCATGTGAGCAACAGATTATGTGTGGACAAAAATGGTTGCAAAGACATGGCATTAATGGACAAACTAGCAGAACAACCACTTTGCAAAACATCTGAAATGTTCTTGGTCAAGCAAAAATCTGTCTGTCATTAAAATGGTTCAGTACTTTTACCTCCCAGAAATGTCTTAACAGCCTGCACTCCCAAAAAGTCTCGCCCATTCAAAAGCCAATTATGACTATGCTCATTGTCTTTTGAGGCACAAATAATTTGGTTATCAAGGTTGTTTTTCCACACTAACAGACTTAAAAAAAAAAAAAAAAAGAATTAAGAGAGCATAACACACATTCTTATCCCAAAATACAATTATGTTTTTCTGACTACATTCCCGTGTGCTCCGAGATAAATTCTGTGCCTGTATTAATATGAATAAAAATGATATCGCTTAGCATTGGATAAAAAGCAATTTCAGCAGATATTTCAAGGTTCTGTAACCCATTGAAAAACTTCTATAAACAGACTAGCTATTAAAAACAAGACGACATCAGCTGAACAGAAAGTGATGAGTGCGCCCTTACCCCTCTGCCGAAGGTCGTACAGCTGGGGTTTGGGCTGATTTTACTGGCAACAGTGGACAGTTCTTTGGCCTCCACCTCCTGCTCTGCTGATTTGGGCAGATGTACAGCAACCAACTGAAAACTCTCTGGACAAGCAGACACACAAAGCACAATGATCAGGAAAAAAGCTTTAGTGCAATGGCCTTCAACTTTTTATGATGCTCTTCCACCTCATTAAGCAACTTGCTTTTGAAATTTAAAAATCTGATTCTGATTGGCTGGCTTAACCTTATTTCTGTCTTGTATGTCAGAAAACAAAGATGAGCTAAAAGATTTCGACGAAAAAAAACAATAAAGCACTTCAGTTCAAATGATTCTTTGTAACAACAAACACTACATCAATTATTATTATATTTAGATTACTTTGCCATACTTTTTCATCATCGCAAAATCCATTTTTGATTTATCTTCTGAAAACAAAGCAATCTATAGATCAGGGGTGTCCAAACTTGGTCCTTTTATTTCCAAAGGCCAACTGTTAAGCCACAGTGGCGTCCAGAAATTATGCAGACAGTCAACAGGTCAGGCTTAGTATTAATAATATTATCATTTAAATACTTATATTTCCCTGAAAAAATAAAAATAAATATTCACACTGCATTTGTGAAAAGATTTGTGTCCATTTTACTCTCCAAAAAGCATCGACCATTTCAATGTGGTGATGTCATTGACCCATGAACATTTCCTGTTTGTTATCAAACTGTAACAAAAGGTAATTCAATCATAACTTGATGTTAAAACAGCTATCATAACATTATCAATATGTGGACTGTTTGGGATTCACAGACACTATAGAAACTAAAAATGTAAAACAGAAAACACAAATTGTTTTTGTTTAAATCCCTCAAAATAGTCTACAGCTTCAGTATAAATTTTGTATAAAGCACAGTGAAACACATACCATTGTTGGACTCTGTACCCATGGAAACAATAAGGAAAATGACCCCTTCGTGTTTCTCAGACACGTATAGTGAATACAAAGGGTATCCAATGACAAACGTCTGAAAATACAAAGATAACAACATGAAAAGAATCTAAATATTTATTTAGA
The DNA here is from genome assembly GCF_903798145.1 of Danio aesculapii. Lineage (NCBI taxonomy): Eukaryota > Metazoa > Chordata > Actinopteri > Cypriniformes > Danionidae > Danio > Danio aesculapii. The sequence goes on from NC_079443.1 coordinate 42,299,915, forward strand.
CATTGGCCTTGTCTCCTTTTATAACACAAACTGTACCTTGATAAGGATGCCATCGATAAAGTCCCACAGTTTAACAGTGCCATCTGCTGAGCAAGAATAAACCTGCAGCCAAATTAACAAAGAATAGTAACTAAAAAACCAGTTTCGCTTTTACAAAGAATAAAGAGAGTTAAGTAAATAAATATGAATGAATACATGGAAAAATCAGGTTTGAAAAATTCACAAAAATTGAGGAAAAACATCCAATTGCAATTATATTTATTTAAATAGTAAAAATGAATCGTTTGAATTTAAATTATTCCTAGAATCAAACTAAATATTGGGCAATGAAGCATTTAACATAATAAATTACATAAAATTGTACATACCATTTTTAGTATCAAATATTATTCATTCATAATTTGCCTCTGGCTTAGTCCCTTTATTTATTATGTCACCACAGCGGAATGAACCACCAACTCATCCAACATGTGTTTTACACAGGGGATGCCCTTTCAGCTGCAATCCAGTACTGGGAAACATCCATACACATTCATTCACACACATACACTGTGGCCAATTTAGATCCAATTTAGTTTATTCAATTCATGTCTTTGGACTGTGGGGAAAATCAGAGCACCTGGAGAAAATCCACTCAAACATGGGGAGAACATGCAAATTCCACACAGAAATGCCAACTGACCCAGCTGAGACTCGAATCAGCAAACTTTTTGCTGTGAGGCGACAGTGCTAACCACTGAGCAACCGTGTTGCCAAATATTATTCAGAATAATACTATTTAGTATGAAATATTAATAATAATAACAATTTTAACCAGCGCCATCATCATTATCAGGGTTACTATTGTTGTTATTATTATTATTATTATTAATATAAAACTTGAATGCGAACATCCATGTTTTTTTTCTCTCTAATTAATTCATTAAACAATACATTTTTGTCATAAAATATCTAATTCTGTAATTTATTAAATCGTTTATTTTAAAATGAACGTTCGATTGCTGAGTAACAATTTTAATTACTTACCAACAACAATTTTCTGTGCTTTTGACTTTAGGCCAAACTTTTTTTTTTTTTTTTTTTTTACTTTTCTTGTTTTTGTTGATAGGAGCCCAACAAACACACTACGTTGCTTCAACGTAACGACCTTCCTAAAACGTTGTACCAACCTCCTAAAAAGGTTGAGGATCTACGTTGTTGCTGAAGGTTGTCACAAGGGTGTCATAATGTTGTCATTTAAACAGCCGTTGCTTTAGGTTGTGCTTATGCGACATGGACGACCACTGGACAACATTTACTCATCATCAATGAATCAGTTTAAATTAAAAAAAAAAACAGACCGTTCGACATCTCATTCAACAACCACCGAGAAGACGCGTGTATTGCTTTATTTCTTCTTGCTAAATAAGTCATCAGTGGTCATTTGTGTAGTCCTGCTGTGTCAAGCTCTGATCTGTCCTCTCTTGTTCACTGCCTATGTTGACTTGTGGCTGCTGTGGATCCATCTCTGAAATTGGTTTCTCTGCTGGATTTCTTTCTCTGACTGTGTTCTCCATACTACGCCTGGCTTTTGGCTGCACTCCACGGGATGCTGTATTCTCCACTCCAGAGCTTCAATGCTTCCAATCTAAACTTTATTTTATACTGTTTGTTTATAATTAGATCTGTACTGTATGTGATAAATATTGTGAAATATATAATAAAAATTTTTGATTATATACATTTATGTGGCATTTTTACACTTGAAGGTTTACATATGCAGTTATCAAATTAAAAAGGAAAAATGAATAAACAATATTTAAGATTATTACTGCTTATCCTATTGATAAACTGCCAGGAAAAACAATACATGTAGTAAGAACGTTGTCTCACGGTTGCTGAATGTCACACGACAACGTTGCTACAGCCTTCTCACGTCTTGCATTTTTATTAATGTAAGTGTGTAAGTGCACGTAAGTGCCGACGTTGCCTTTGAAAAAAATATAACGTTGTACAGACATCGCTACAACATAAATGTGTTTGTTGGGAAAGAGGAGATCCCAGCAAAGAAGGGATAGAGATAGGACAATTGGTTTGGCAAAAGACCACAAAACTGCTATTAAACTGGGTTGACTATAACAGCATCTGTGCCTTGTGTCAGTGCACTTAACCACTAGGCAATATGCAATGATGGGCCATGAATTTAAGACTTTTTGGTAACACTTATGAATAATGGTCCATTAGTTAATGTATTTACTAACACCAAGTATGAAGAATCTTGTAAAGCATTTATTAATCCTAGTTCAACATTAACTAAAGCATAATAAAATGAAAAGTTGTGTTAGTAAATGCATTGCGAGTTAACATAAACTAACGTTATTTAACTTAAATAGCATTAACTAATCTTAACGAAGATGAATATAGTTATAAATGTATTACTAATAGTTTATTCCCATTAGTAAACATTAAATAAAGGACCATTATTTTAAAAAGTGTTACCAACTTTATCACATAACAGCACAAATCATTGCATAACATCAGGAATGTACTAAATAATTGTAATGCTGACTTTAAAGAACACTTACAAACAAGCTGATCTGAATGCTGACTGAACAAAGAAACTCAATCAACTGTCTCACACATTTATACACCAGAACTGGAGAGATGAACAGACCTGCAGCTGATTGGCTGGATTGAAGGCGATGCCGGTTACTTGGTTGTTGTGGCCCTGCAAATTATGAAGCCACTCTTCTGTACGTGTGCTATAGACTTTCACTGAATCTCCAGAGACGCACAACACAAACCTGCAACCACAAGACACACAACTTTAGTCAATGCCTTCACAACTACACAAAAACACTTAATGTGAAGCAAATTTCTACATATGCACACAATTAAACATTTACTGAAAGCAAACCTGACTAATTTAGTTGTTAATTAATATTAAGAATTGAATGTTAATAACTGCTGACAGGTTTTAAGTTATCATCATTCTATAATGGATTGGCTAGCATGAATGAACTATTGCAGTATGTTACAGCATTTATTAATGTTTTAAATGTTGATTAAACTTAAATTGCTAGTTAGTTCCCATTTCACCATGCAATAAATAGTGATAACCACAACTCTGGATTTTAATAAACTATTACTAAGCGGTGACATTAACATTAATAAATGCTGCAGTCCCTTTTATTATTACTTTACAAAAATGTTCCCTAAACTTTAATATTTTACAACAAAGGTTTACAGTTTATTTTATAGCTATACAAATGTGACTGTTTACAAGTAATATTTAACAGTATTAGTTTCTCAATTGCTCTGGCACATTCTTCAAAACAGACTTAATATTCTCTAAACTGTGAGTGTCAACGTCAAAATGGTTTGCTGGAACTTCGGAATATTATTGCACGTCTGCGAAATGTAGTTACTCACTCAAAACATTTCATTCATAGTTCAAAACCTAGTTATCGTGTCAGTAATTTGACCAAGGCCACCAAAACAAAGTGGATCTGTCATTGTGTGAGCCGCACAGCTCAAAATGATTAGTTGTTTACTCAATATGACAGTCAACCATGAAAATTAAGGTTTAAGATAATCTGGCATTTGTTGAGAAGCGTGAATAGTACATAGAAGGAAAATAAATAAATGAACATTTGTATTTATACAGTACATTTATTTGAGTACAAATGTATTTCTGTACATGCAATCTTGCCTGTTCAATTACTGTATTGTACATTTCATTTTTCTTACGTTACCACAAATACACACACACAAAAAAACCTACAAAAAAATCATCCATAATAAAATATTCTTGTTACTGCAGTTCAAGATTGTGAATGTAGTGATTGTGATGCAGACAATCCATATATGATACTAGGCATGGGACGATAACCGTGTCCAAGGTATAACGTGGTTTATAAAAGTCAAGGTTTTAAAACCGTCAAAATGTTCTGCAATACCGTTCCTAAGGTATGCATCAGATATTTTAATTGTTTTTTTTTGTTTTGTTTTTTGAGAACAACAGTATCTTCAGCAGAAAAGATATCCAAAGATGCTGTTTTAAATAGTAAAAAAAATCTGTTTTTGAAACAAATGAAGACATCAGAAGTCAATAATTCATTTAGCCTGACATGTTTAATGTTCCAAAATAATTTAAATGTTTCTCAAAATAAGACGTATTGTGTTTAAAAGGGAAAAAATTTTATAGTTTTAAACCCAGACATTTAAAAAGAACATATTTTAGAGCAGTAATCACAATACCATGATACTTTTATCCAAGGTTATCATACCATCAGATTCTTATACCGGCCCATGCCTATATGCGACCAAACTTAATTGATAAATGAATGCAATAGATAGACGCAAATTTTGCAACAAGAGGTCATTTACCAGTTCAGCAGACACAACAAACAATGTCAATATCAGATATTTATGATGTAAACATGTGCGTATAGAAATGTTTGATAATTGAATAAACAGTTTTGAGTGCGATGGGTTAAATGATGAAAAATGATTAAGTTGTGAAGAGTTTGACAGTTCAAATGAGAATCGACTCTTTAGTTTTGATCAACAAGTCCAATGCAATTACTTTTTGTACAAACTACAGACAATTGTACTTACTGTTTGCACGAATGAGCCAAAGGTTTAATCCCTGATTTGATTGCTTAAATCAATAAGAAATGAAAAATCTGATGTGAACAATAAGCTCATGGTTCAGAGATCTAAACTTGTTTTAAAAAATAAAAATTTCAATTGAGAATTTAGCCAAAGCAAGTGAGAAAAACTGTAATTCATGTATTTTCAATCAATAAGACAATTATTTAGCAGGATTACCCAAATGTACAAGCATTTTAAAGTCTCAAGTTTATTTTAATCTTGGCAACCCTAAGTCCTTTAACAATAATATTACTAAATATTATTATACACATACTACATACACCATGTATTTGCACCGATTACTCAATATAGTTTTAAATTCCGCCATTTTTGAAGTAAAGATTGCTTTCACTTGTGAATCTTTATATTTCGGTAATATAAATTTAGATTGCTGGATCAAAATAGAAGCTGTTAATTATTCTTCAGGCAGCTAGTAAAAAGTAATTATAAAAAAGGGTTAAAACTAAAGTCACCTACAGCTGAAGAATGGATTGATACACTGAACACTATATACATGTCATCTTTTTTTATTAAGAACACAGACTGAATACTTTTTTCTTATTTTGAAGTAAATTAATTGAGTATGTTTCACCAATATGCCCAGATTTTTCTTGAATTGTAACTTGTAAATTTAATATTATGTGTCTAAATACATATCTTATTAAAAGGTAATCTTCTAAAGGATTTGTAGCACACCATGTTATACTGTTTATAGTTGTTGTTGTTAAAGGGACGAAAATACAAAGCATGTGCAAGATCTGTGAGTCTCTTTCTGTATGAGAGATTATGCAAGTTATATATGCATTTTCTTTTGGGAAACTCAAAATATTTTTTTCAAATGTATACAGTGCTCAGCATATATAAGTACACCCCTCACAAATCTCTCTTTTAAATTCATATTTTTAATAGTAAGCTATATATATTATATTGGTGCATTTACATTATATTAGTCAGAACTGAAGCCAAATCTGGAGCTTATATAACAAAATAACTTGAAAACAGTCCAAAAACTAGTACAGCCAAATTTATATGTTCTAGAAAAATATTAAACACACATTTTATAAAGTGGAAAAATTAAGAAAAGCAAAAATTTTTTTTTTAATTTAGTTGAAATTTTGTAGGTTGTAATTGTTTTTGCAATATTTTGCTTGAATTCAATTGTATTATCAAAACTTTTGTATCATCATGTCAAGTATTATCATGTCAATTTCTAAATGTTTGGTGACTAAAATATTATTTGAATAAATATATCTGTTTAATAAATCTGTTTGGATTAAATGCACCAATATACACTGTCTATATTCACTGAGAAATGGATACACATATTCATTTTCAAAATGGGGTGCACTCAATTATACTGAGAACTGTATATAGTGTTAAATTCATACAAAAATAACAGCATGTCAAAAATACTGTAACACCAATCATCACTGATTCATAACAACCTTTTGGAGGATTAATAACACGTTTGCTTCTAAAACAATATGAATCCGTTTTTCCTGCATAAAAAATAAAGTCAGCCATATCTTATTTTAGGAAGGCCCTCTTTTAAAGGGATCATTTTATTCGGATGTCCTTAATATTGTACAGTTTAACGCCAAAGTAAACTTAAAGGCAGTAAACTTGGTCAGATCTGGAATATCTGCCTCGATTATTAAAGACATTTCTTCTAAACCAATACACATGATGTGGGTCTGAAAGAGTGACTAAATGCCGTATAGAAACATATGGAAAAAAACAACAACACCTTAATCAGCTGTTTAAACCATCACTAACCCTCACAACATTAAAAAATCAGAACTTTTCATTCATACAAGTTTAGAAACACAAGTATATCAGAGTTTGCTCATCATACAACACTCCTGCGTTGCCTCCAGCGCGGCCCGGTGTTTATTTCTGACGATAGAGAATACACAGAAACAATAAGTCAGAGTAATTGACTGAATTTAGCGGATACCTGGAGTCATGCGAGATGATAGGAGGTCTAAAGTTTATTTTGCTGCCGCCGCAGCGAACCACGCGGATGTCACTCTTTTCCACCATGTTTTCAGCCTCTCTGCAGATTCACATGATCACATGTGGCCGCTACGCGTCTCTCTTCCTCGTCTGCAGTGACTAGAAACTGCCAGAGCACAGCGACATCACGCGACCGGGCGAATGCTTGCCGTGAGAACACAAAGGTCCCATGATATTGAAATAATACATTTTTTAGATGCAAGTAGAAGTATTGTTAGTATTTTGGACATCTATGGAGCATTTCACAAGACTGTTATAACGTGTTTAGCAGTCATCAGCATCTTAAATTCTTAAAAGTTTTTCATAGGCCTATTTCAATAAAAAAAAATGTATTTAAGGGCCATGAATCCCCCCTCTTTCGGTTCAAGTCCACCTCAAAATATTTTCAAAAAATGCTAAGAGATGGGTGTGAAGCACTGCGAGCAGAGGGAGGAGTGGGCGTGGCCGACAAAGCTGGAGAAAAAGTGGAGCGAACGACGGTTGTCAGTTGACTCACAAAATGAGACAAACCAACACAATCTCACGGCAATTCGTAACTTTTTGATTTAGTGGCTAATTCGTATGCATTCGTACGATCTAATTCGTACGATTTAGTACAATTTGCTCATCCCCCAATAACATTTGGGTTTAGGGGTGGGGTTAGGTGCCACGCCTCCTTTTTAAAATCGTACAATTTCGTACAAATGAACTTGTACGAATTCGTACGAATTAGCCACTAAACTGACAAAACGTAAAATACTTACGTTTTCTCGTGAGATCAGGCTGGACAAACCGTGAGGAGACACATGATTTTATAGTTAACGAAGTTAAAATGCAAAGAAATAAACGGTAAGTAATTTAATGCCCTGCTAAATATGTTATTTGTAATGTCATATAAACCATAGATAACCATAAACACTATAAATGAAGAGGACTTCTCTCCCCCTGAATCCCTGGGTATGAATGCAGACACAGTGGATAGCAGTGCAGCAAGTCTTTTGCCCTATCTATTCCAACCATTAGTCCTGCCGGTAATCTCTATGATTTTAAATATAGGTGAACACAGCAGCACCGATATAGGTAATGTGCCTGAAAGGTAACGATCTCAACTAATAAAAGACAAAGTCCACCATTCTCCAATTCTTGTACAGCTCTACTGACAAAAATGCTTGCTGCAGTGCAAACCAACAGCTTTGCTGTATCGGTCCTGACAGCATCACGGGGAAACACATGCAACAAACCCTGTGGATCATGGAAATAAACACATAACGTTAAGACCGTTCATGAACGGCTAAATACTGCTTGCCGTATGCAGACGGGGTCTCACTCAGTCATTGGGTCTCACAGCTTGGCATGTCTGCCTTAAATAATTAAGAAGCAGGGTGTTCTCATAGGATTAAAAACTCAGCTATGAATAGTAATGAGAAACTAATGCATCATCACATCACTACCTGATTGATGCTATGTCACCGATTTTGATCCCACCCCCAAATTTTTTTTAAACCCAGAAGATGAAATTAGCTGACAAAAGCTCAAAATTGTCCAGTTTTCCCCACAATTAAAGCTGACAGCTGGTAACATTGTCTTAACTGATGATCAACACACACAAATCTGTAATTTTTTTTAAATACTCAAGGGGGTCTTGAACCTTTAACAGTTATATGTATTGATGTAGGTTGTGTATTATATCACCTATGCATCAAATTACAAAAAACGAATCACCGCTTATGCGAGGTGATTGTAATGCAGAGTTTACGAGGAGCAGTAGAGTAAATTCTTCTCTCTTCTGGCTACTATTATCAGTCTTACACAATTTTTTTTTCTGAAAGTCTTGATAACACCATTGTGGAGTTTTTATTTTATTTTAGCAAATAGGTTTGTTAAAAAAATTGTTTATTGTACCCAAGTTTACCCAATTATGACAACTTCTGCTACTGAGAAACCCAGAAAATGTGAAAAGGGTCCATAATGCACACCAAAACAGTGTAAAAACTCATGTTTAGGAGAAATAATACTGAGATAAACATGTAAAGTTTGTCACAGTTTTATACACGTTACCTCATACTTCAGTTTCTCATCAAACCTTGACCAATCCTGCTTTCTAGACATGCCGATCTGACATGCACAAAAATGCACATATCAAAGCCCTTCACCGGGCCTTTAAAGAGACAGTTCACCCAAAAATGAAATTCTGTCAACATTTACTCACCCTTCAATCAGCATAAACAAATGCTGGGTTTCATAAAATCGATTTGTGTTGAGACAACATGAAGAAATTAGGTTAACTTATTAGTTTTTACACATTTAAGTGATTTGAACATAAAACAAATAAGTTGTCTAAAAAAAACTCCACAATTGTGTTGTTTCAGCTCATTTTAAATTAGTATGAACAAACTGCGAATGTCATTTCTGAGTGCTTTTTTTAACGATTTCTATATTCTGCTGAGAACAAAAGAAGATATTTTGAAGAAAGCTGGAAAACTGTAACGACTGACTTCCATAATATTTGTTTTTAGCTTTCTTTAAAATATCTTCTTTTGTCTTCAATAGGAGAAAGATACTCATAAACGTTTGGAACCACTTAAGGATGAGTATATAAAGAGTAAATTTTCTTTTTTTTAACTATCCATTTAATATTATAAAAAAAAAAACAATAAGTTACATACAGTAGTTAGCATATGGGTGTCACGGTGGCACGATGGGTAGCATGACTGCCTCACAGCAAGAAGGTCGCTGGTTTGAGGCCCAGCTGGGTCAGTTGGCATTTTGTGTGGAGTTTGCATGTTCTCCCTGTGTTCGTGTGGGTTTGCTCTGGGTGTTCCAAGTTTCCCCCACAAGTCCAAAGACATGCGCTATAGGTAAACTGAATAAGCTAAAATTGGCCGTAGTGTATGTGACTAAGCCGAAAAGAAAATGAATGAATGTTAGCATATACAGTAAAAACTCTAATATGACAATAAGAATGCATGCACTCGTACTGTTAAATATAGACATAAAATATATTAATTGTTTTGTTTATAAAGAAAATGTACTATGCAATTTAAATGGTAAAATATGGTTAAAATTATTTTGAAACGTAAAATGTAGCTAAATGAAAAATAAAATCAGACAAATTTAGTTAAATATGACCACAGACAATAAAAACGTTCCTTCCTAATCTTTTAAGGCGACACAGTGGCTCAGTGGTTAGAACTGTTGCCTCACAGCAAGGTCACTGGTTCGAGTCCTCGCTGAGCCAGTTGGCATTTCTGAGTGGAGTTTGCATGTTCTCCACACGCATGTTGGTGTGGGTTTCCTCTGGGTGCTCCGGTTTCCCCCACAGTCCAAAGACAAGCGGTGTAGGTGAATTGAATAAACTAAATTGGCCATAGTGTATGTGTGTGTATGGGTGTTTCCCAGTACTGGGTTGTTGCTGGAAGGGCATCCGCTGTGTATGACCAATGCTGGATAAGTTGCCGGTTCATTTCGCGAGGAAAATGAATGAATTAATCCTTTATCTTTCAATTTTATAACATTATATTTGACCAATTTCTTTGGTTAAATTGTGTTCCTAACACCACTCTAAGCAAATAAAAAATAAATAAATAAAAAACATTTTATTCGTAATGATAACTTATGGACAAAAGAAGAAAAAATATATATTTTACATGTGTATACATCTACTGTAAAAAATAGTTTAAAATGTAAAGTAAATATGATAATCATCATTTTTTTAAACAATGTTTGTGATTTTACTGTTATATTTTCTCATTTAAGAATTTAAGTGTTTTGTACAAGATGTAGCCCACATTGAGATACTTTGACTAAAATGTTGTCTAAGTTGAAATCTGAAGTATAACTAAAATAAAATTATTTTTAAGGATAATATAAATACAGTACAATTTAAATATGTAAACAGAAATACTACATTTCTATCTATCTATCTATCTATCTATCTATCTATCTATCTATCTATCTATCTATCTATCTATCTATCTATCTATCTATCTATCTATGCTTGAAGAGATTTACTATGCAAATTAAGCATCACATTTGTCTTGATTTGAAAATGAATTCATCAAAACATTTCTTCAGATTTGTTGTCGTTCACTGTAGGCTATTGTGTTTTTAAAATCGTATAACAGCGTATATCGTCAATTTCTAAATTATGACTAAATATTCTAGATTAGCTACAGATAGTGAGTAGTTTTGATATTACAGGACAATCCTTTCTGAAGATGTGAGTCTGTATAAAATACCCTTCGAGCACACTTGCTGTCAAAGTAGGGGACTTTCCCCTTGTGCTTTTTTCTGCAACGGCGTTTCCGTGTTCGCGAAGTGCTCAACATTTCCTTGAAGAACCCACCTGTTTACGCGTTCAGTCTCTGGATAAGATATCTGACATTCATGCCCTCGAGGACTTCATTCATGAGAGGAAACGGGACCGTTCAACCTCCCTAAGACTTCTAGGAGCATCTGAAGCGTCTCTGGACGGATTTGGTCTGTCGTCTCAGGGCAAAACTCCTAAGGAACTGCTGTTGGGTTAAAAGCGCGGCTGCTGGTTGAGTTGCTTTCAAAACAACTGGTGAAGCAGGAGCATTGAGTGAATTTCTTGGCAGTGTCTCTTAAAAGAGCAACAGGTAACACTTTAGTTTTGGTTTTATATTACTATTAAAGCTATTATTTACTAAATAAAGTTATTACTGATTAATAAAGTTATGATAACTAATAATCTCACGCAATAGCTTTTGTAAAGCTGCTTTGAAACTATAATTATTGTGAAAAGCTCACAAATAAACTTGAATTGAAATGAATTACAAACGAAATAATTCACATTAGTATTTGAATTATTTATGATGATTATATTGCACAAAAGTTTGATTTGTCAACTGTGTAAACTGTAAAATTGTTTTAGGTCTCAGACTGTATGGTAATAACCTACACTGTAAAACATTATATGATCAATTACCCCTGACAGCATATGTTTTAGGTCATTGTAACTTATTAAACTAAGTTAATCATGTTCTAACTTAATTTTCTAAGTAACGCAAGCTGTTTTAAGTCAGGTTAACATGATATAAGTTCAATGGCCTTTCAAGGTTAATTTTATTCAGCTTAAAAATTTAAGGCAACCAAGTTGTTGTTTTTTTTACAGTGTATTAATGCCTCTCATGGCATTGATATAGTTTCCAATGTAACACTTTACAATAAGGTTGTATTAGTTAATGTATTTTCTAACATGAGCAAACAATGAACAATACATTTATTATGGTGTTTATTAATCTTTGTCAATGTTAGTTGTTGGTAATAAAGTTGTGCATTGTTAATTCATGTGTATAATGCTCAGTGCATTAACTAATGTTACATTTTTTATTAATGCATAGGGCTGGCGATATATCAAAAATGTAACCTTGATTATTATTTTCTATATTGAACGATAACAATATATTTCCATATAAGTTGTTAATGCTTCTAGATTTAAAAGAAAACCCCAACAATGACTGAAGCCACAAAAATGAGATTAAATTAAATGGCTTAACGTTTTCGGACGATAAATTTTCGGTGGCCGAAAATTCGATACATCTCTCATATCAACACATTTTTAGATTCCAATTGTTGCACATTTCTGCTGTGTGATTGCCTCTTAGATCAATATAGAGTAAAAAAGACCAGAGGTTATCATTGTTATTGACATCAATTTTATTGCGATTTGATATAATGTCGTTTATTGGCCCAGCCCTAGCATTAGTAAATGTTGAACTATGATTAATAAATTAGTTCATAATTAGTTAATGTTAGTCAGTTAATACATTATCTAACATTAACTAATGAAACCTTATTGTAAAGTTTAACAGATATTGATGGCTCTTTTCTGAACTGTAAATTAGTTGTAAAACAAGGATAATAAACTGTACAATTAATAGAAGCACATAGTCTAAAGGTTTAAAATGTTGTTTACAATTATCTCAGCCAGGGGTGGATTTAGTGATTTGAGGGCCCTAAACAAATCCAACCATGAGGCCAAAAAGTTTTAAAATGCACCTTTTGTACTTCACTTTTTTAAAATATATTTTGCTGTTTTTTCTTATATCACTCTACCTCCTTTTCTAAATTTTATCTTAATGCAAAATAATAATAACATGGAAAGCATCTTGTAACATCTCGTAAAATTTTTGAAATGATTTGGTTTCTTAAAATGAATTTACAACTATAAGTAATAAATGAACTATTTCATTTTAAAACTAAATCTTTACTGATTTAATTGCTTGACTGGTCCAAGATTGAGGGTGGGGGACACAAAATTAAAATTTTTAGACTCCCACTGTACATAATATGATAGAAAACGATGCTATATATAATTTATAGGTATAATTTATACTTCTAGGTATTTATTTGGGGGCCCTCAGATTTCCTGGGGCCCTAAGCGGCTTCTTAGCTTGCGTATTGGTTAAATCCGCCCCTGATCCCAGCATTATAAACACCCTAACACCATTTCAAATGTAAGTATATTGACATATAAAGTAGTACATGAATAACTCATGCATTTCATTAAACCAACTAAAATGTCTTTCAGTGTAACAGTAGTTTCTAATCCAAAAATTACTTTCAGGGATATTTCTCACAACAATCATTTGATGAGTTAAAGGGGATCTGTTATGCAAAAGTCACCTTCATAAGGGGTTTACGCACTTGCTGTGTGACAATAGTGTGTGAATATAGCCAGCTTCTAATGGTAAAAAATGGTAATGGTTCATAATCCCCCTTACTTAAAAACAGTCTGCAAAAACACTTTGATTGACATTCTCGCTTCGTTTGTGTCATCAGAGGGGGAAAGCCCTGCCCATTAGTGATTAGATCTGTCCTTTATTAGCATAGACAGGCCTGAGTGAGAAGCAGCCGTCCGCCATTAGTTTTAGGACAGTACCTGCTAAAGACAATTTCAAAAAGAAGGCTGAGGGCACACTTTCATTTGAATTTAAAGTGACAGACACCGAAAAGGGCAGTATCAAAGAGTAAAAAAATTATGTGTATGGTATTTTGAGCTGAAACTTCACATAGACACTCTATTTAATAATTAAAAATATAACTGTCATGTGATGGACACTGACAATGGAGTTGAGGATCTAAATGAGGATTATTATGAGAATGGTCAGCCAATCCATGGTCAAAACAGGAGCAAAAAGATGCATGCAGGCAATCCAGAGTCATGGTCAATCAACAGGCGAATGGTCAGTACAGGAAGTAAGAAATGTAAACAAACAGAACTAAGCAAGGGTCAAAAACAGCAAGGCAAGCCAAAGGAAACACTTTATAATGTTCACAAAATAGTATAACAAGACTCGTGTGTGTGTCTGTGCTGCTTTTAAAGTCCATGTAATCAGTTCTGAACAGCTTAATTGTGAGTTAGCAATCAGCAGAATACCGGAACAGGTGTGAGTGTATGGTGCATGACAGGAGTTGTAGTCCATATGGTGACAGATTTTTAGTCCTAAGTGAAAGTGAAAGATTCTCAGCGATCTACAAGCCTGGATTGTTACTGGTGATTGTGACAATTATGCAATTTATATGATCACTTATTCTTTTATGTATTTTAATATACGGAGGAGATGAGAACAAGCATTTTACACTGAATGATGATGGAACATTTATACTTCATGCATATTTTAATATTTTATTTAAAAAGAAGCCATTTAAAACAATAAATTGCACACTTTTATTTGCATTTGTTTTGTATAATTATCATCTCTATTTTGCTTTTAGAATTATTATTGAGGAGATTAGGCCAGTTCTGTCATTTCACAAACACGATCGAAAAAGAACTGTGTAATTTTGCACGGTCAACCTAAAAAAAGATTGTAACCTCAACATGACTGTAACCTCAAGAAGGTTAAGGTGGATGATGCTCATGTATGATAGTGGTTTGGTTATTTCTTATCACATAACAAAGAAAGCATTGTTGCTTTGTTATGACTACAATATAGTATGTTTCTTTTCCAGCATCACTATGAGTCAGTGGAAGCAAATTCAGCAACTGGATATTAAGTTCCTCGAACAGGTGGACTATTTTTACGATGACAATTTTCCAATGGAGCTCAGACAAGTACTGGCCAACTGGATTGAAAGCCAGGATTGGTATGTGGTTTATTGATCAGAATTTGCATGTTTATCGAATCTCACTTTCAATTTGCAGCCCTATAACATCATAGAACATGCACAAACAAATTATACATTCATAACACAAATATCACAATGTTAACAAGCTTCTGTAGAATTTACAGTAACTTAATGGTACAGTTTCCCAGCAATTTACTGTAAATCAAACTTACAGCAAAAAACTGTATTAATATTTATAGTACCGTTTGTTTTCCTGTACATGTATTTACAGTATTGTACAGTATATCTTTACGGTAAAATACTGTACACTGAAAAAAATGATTCAAAGATGATTCCTTGGATTTACTAATTTTTCTTTTTAAGTTAAGTCCTTGTAAACAATTTATTTGGGCTGAATTTAAACAAACAGTTAAGTTGAACATTAAATTTAAATTTGTTTGTTTAAACACATTTAATTTGTTTGCAGACATATTTTTTTTCAGTGTATACAGTAGTTTTAGTCTTCTACCCTGTTATATATTTTCATACAATAAAAAATGATCTAAACTTGTAATTCATTTCCATCATTCAAAACAATAGTAAATTACCGTATTTGCTATCATTGGCCAGGTTTCTCATATTTTTTGCTGTTATTTTTTCTCATATTTTGATTCACAGCAAATTAAAAATAATGTTTTAATGGCGCTAGTTTTCTTATATTTCCTACAATGCAACTTTAAAATACAGTAAAATACTGCATAACTGTCATACAGTAAAATACAATTCATTTTACAGTTAAATACCCATTTAACTGCACCACCAAGAAAAAAAATTTGATTGCATTTAGGAATGGGATGATAACCATTTTCAAGGTATACCGCGGGTTGTAAAAGTCAAGGTTTTAAAACCAAACTTTTCTGCTTTACCGTTCCTATGGTATATGTAAGATTTCTTTATTAACGTTTTTACAATAGTATCTTCGGCAGAAAAGATATCCAAAGATGCCACTTTAAATTGTAAAGAAATCTGTGTTTTTGAAACTAACGAAGACAGCAGAAGTCAGTGATTTATTTGAATTATTTAGCCTGACATGTTTACTGCACAATTTTTTAAAAATCTTTCTCAAAATAAAATATATTGTGTTCAAAGGTTAGATTAGATTAGATTAGATTCAACTTTATTGTCATTACACATGTACACGTACAAGGCAACGAAATGCAGTAGAGGGAAGGGGAAAGGGGAAAAAGCTTTAGTTTAAAAGCTTTTTTAAAAATTTAAGCTTTTTAAAAAGACATATTTTAGAGCAGTAATCACAATACCATGAAACCGTCATTATTTATCAATTTTTGTCATACCGTCAGAATCTTACACCGGCCCATGCCAAATTGCATTTCTTAACTCCTAATGGCGCTAGTTGCATTTTTTTCATCACATCTCATAATTTCTAAAGTATCAACCTCTACCAAATGGTTGATATGTCTGTAAAAATACCTGAATTAATACAAATACTATGACAAATCTGAAAATATGAAGTAAGTAAGATGAATATGAAGTAAGACCAATTTATTTTAAACTAAAATGAATACTAAATTTCAAAATACTAAATCATCTTTATTTTTTGAAGTATGCAATAAAATATTTCAGATTCTCATTTAACATATTATCTTGCTGTTTACATTTACAATAAAACCAAAATCAAGTGTAAAAGTGCGACAGGATTAAGTTTGTTTGATTTCTTGTGTAACCAACAATGCTGTGTAGTGTAAACCATTATTTAAAACAGTCAAAATATGGTCAACCATTTGGTTAAGCAGGCATATGTCAATGCAAAAGTCAATACTTCGTCTAAAGCGTTTCTGTCTTTATCGACTCAGGGAAACGGCATCAAACCATGAATCTATGGCTACTGTACTCTTCAACAACTTCCTCATTCAGCTGGAGAGACAGTGCTCTCAGGAGCAGAACTTTCTTCACAGACACAACCTGAAGAGAATATTTCATCAGATACAGGTAACATATGCCTAAACACATCTTATACACAACTGAGCGCCGCATCCTTTGATGAAAGCTGTTTTTGTTTGCACCCTGAATGAGCGTGGCCTATCAAAAGCAGTGTTTCGGACAGTGATGCCACCGTGTGTATTTTTAGACCCAGGCTCTGGGTGTACTTGACAAAGAGAAGTGAGAGGAAAGCAAAGCGCATATAATGTCCTTGTGAACGACACCGTGACTGTTTATCTGACGAATGCACAAATGAATGCATTTGATTACTTATAGAAAATACAATTAATTTAAATGTATATTTCACTCCCAAAATTTTTATTTACTCATTATTTACATTCCCTCAAGTGGATCCAAAATGTCTTTCTTTATGTCAAACACAAGATATTTTGAAGAAAGCTGAAAACCTTAATCCATTGACTTCCATAGTCAATACTATGGAATAACAATACTATACTAAATACTATACTAAAACAAATACTATTTAAATCAATGGTTACCAGTTTTCAACATATTTCTAAGTATCTTTTTTGTGTTGAACAGAAGAAAAAAACTCATAAAGGTTTGAAACAAGTAAAGAGTTAAAAAAAAGCCTTATTCTTGGGGGATCTATCCCTTTAATACTGAGATTAACAGTGCTAGTCAACAAGCTAATAACAGTCTCTGTTGTAATTTATACATGATGTTCAGTTAGTGGGAATAATTTTACGGGCTGTTTTGAATGGTGTAGTGTAAGTGGGAGCTGCTAAACTTCATTGACTTGGGTGGAAACAGTCCTGACCAATATTTAGTACTGAGGCCACCGATTTCACATCGAGTTTGCCACATGTAGTCAGGAAGCATATTTATGAGCAGTCTGTAAACAATGGCTGACATGAAACATACAATTTTGATATGCCACCTGTAGTGACAGCAGTACAAAGTTGTTGATAGTTCATGTCAATGTTGTTGGGTTTTAATTAGTTACAAAGTTATTTATTACTGTAATTAAATTACCTTTCTTTTAAGGGATTACTTTTGATTACAGGTAATGCAATTACAGTTACTTATAATGTGCTTGCCGGGCGACACGGTGGCTCAGTGGTTAGCACTGTCGCCTCCCCGGCTCGGTCAGTTGGAGTTTCTGTGTGGAGTTTGCATGTTCTCCCCGTGTTCGTGTGGGTTTTCTCCGGGTGCTCCGGTTTCCCCCACAGTACAAAGAAGTAGTATAGGTGAATTGAATAAGCTATAATAACTCAATTTAGAGAAGCAGATTGGTTGTATTTTTATTATACAAGTATATTTTGCAGAACTATGGACAGGGGTGGATTTAACCAATAAGCGAGGTAAGCAGCCGCTTAGGGCCGCAGAAAATCTGTGGGCCTCCAATAAATATCTAGAAGTATAAATTATGCCTATAAACTATATATAACATTGTTTTCTATCATATTTTGAATGGTGAGACTCAAACAAATACAATTTTAACGTAATTAAATAAAAGGTAATATAAAATAAAATATAATATTATTAAGCAGTGTGGTGGCTCAGTGGTTAGCGCTGTCGCCTCACAGCAAGAAGGTCACCGGTTCAAGCCTCGGTTGGGTCAGTTGGTATTTCTGTGTGGAGTCTGCATGTTCTCCATGTGTTTGCGTGGGTTTCCTCCAGGTGCTCCGGTTTCTTCCACAGTCCAAAGACATGCCCTATAGGTGAATTACTGTAGGTAAGCTAAATTGTCCGTAGAGTATGTGTGTGAATGAGAGTGTATGGGTGTTTCCCAGTACTGGGTTGCAGCTGGAAGGTCATCCGCTGCATAAAATATATACTGGAGAAGTTGGCGGTTCATTCCACTGTGCCGACTCCTGATGAATACATCATTTGAGTGATATAAAAAACAGCTAAATAAATAAATACAAGTAAAGGGTGCATTTTTTGGCTGTCCATAACTGGAATTGCTTAGGACCCCCAAATCACTAAATCCGCCTATGACTATGGAAGATTGCATTCATCAGGATGATTGCATACGCTTGAGAAAAAAAAATAGTTGAGTGAGTTATTAGTTGGAAAAAACTGTCAGAACTCAGAAACCGACCATAAAAAACTGATTTTTAGTTAACTAAAGAATGTTATATTTATTCAGCAATTGTCAAAAATTGTTTAACAAAATATGTTCAACAATATATGCCTAAAAACAATGAAATAGGAAACTTGTTGTCTACAGTGTCGGGCAATAACGCGTTACTAGTAATGCATTACTGTAACGCTATTACTTTTGATAGTAATACTGTAACACGTTACTTTTTAAATATATTAACTCAGAATACACACGAAGTACACCAAGTGTACGCGCAAGATAGACTGAAAAACTATTAATGTTACTATTATTAATTACTAATACTACTATGTTTGTTGTTTCAAATGAATAAGCACACCTTTGTTATCTGTATAACAAAATGTATTAGTTTAGTTAGGGTATGGGTTTGTGTTTGTTGTATATTGTCATTAGTTTTCATACTCAAGCTGTGAAGGAAATGTTTAAGGGATAAATACAAACTTTTATGATGCTGAAGCAACTTTAGTTTTTGCTCTTTTGTTTCTGAATACATTATTCAGCTGGTTTATAACCTTGGGATATTGTCATTTTTGTGCTGCTGGTCTGACTTAGTGTTTAAATATTACTTTTGTTTAAGCCTGTCTTGTGTTTTAGTTGTTAGAATGCAAATGAATTAAATCTGTGAAGTTGATCAACAGTGTATTCTTCATGCAGCACTGAAGTGATGTTATAAGGGCATTAATAGGAGCAAATGTGCTCTGTAAAAGTAACTCAAAACTTACTTGTAACAATAATGCATAACATTTTGGTGTAAGTAATCGATAAAGTAATTGAGTTACTTTTTGAATGAAGTAACTAGTAACTGTAACTAGTTACTATGTTTCAGTAACTAGCACAACACTGCTTGTCAAAATATGAAGTGTGTTAAGAGTCCACTTGTTTTCTCTTTGACTCAAATTTAAAGAGTTTAATTTCTATTGTTACTCATTGAGTAATTAAGTTACTTTTCAGACAAAGTAAAAATAAAAGTAATTTAAACAATTATAATTGTGTGATTAGTAATTAAATTC
The DNA here is from genome assembly GCF_903798145.1 of Danio aesculapii. NCBI lineage: Eukaryota > Metazoa > Chordata > Actinopteri > Cypriniformes > Danionidae > Danio > Danio aesculapii. The sequence continues at coordinate 42,319,718 of NC_079443.1, forward strand.
TTTTTTTGGAGTAAAACTCTAGTTAACCTAAAAAAAGCCCAACTTCCTGAACATAACACCTAAATTCACTGATAAAGTCTGACTGGCTGAACTCTCTATGTATTTTCAACTGCATTTAGTTTTTTGCTGTAATTTGTGTGAGTGGGAGTGTGTGGGGATTTCTCAAAACATAAATCTTTAACAGATGCATCTTTACTAGAAACCTTCACAGACGCATCAAATGTCAGGAGTTTCACGTGGTTAAAAAAAATTACGTAGCTGTCTGCAGCTGGTGTTGAATGCCACCCCAAAACACAAAAACTGACAGGGTGTGTGTGGGAGATTGCAATTATTTAGGACGACTGCAAAAACTTTTTTTCCTCTGGAAATATCTGTCAGAATGCTGCATGAAAAAAAGCACCTAGACTAAACACCTACAATAATGTTTAAAAAGCAGATAGAGAGTTCAGAAACAGATGATTATTATTTTCCATAATAACCCATGTGTCATTTAAAATACTCAAAAGCTTTCCGAGCCAAAGTGCTTCAAGAAAAATGAAAGCGCACTCATTTAAAGCCATTAATATGACGAACACACCAAAAAGAAAAAAAATTTTCCTCTTCCACATGCTTTCAAATCAAACATGAGACATTTAGTCATGATTTATTATGTTGGACATTTACAGTGATTGTTTTTTTTAATTGTTATATGATTAAATGTCACTGACATCAATGACGAATCAACATGAGTTACTCCTTATGGAAACATAAGAACTTTAGCAATGAACTGTTAACAATCAAAACGATTTCACTCCTTGTAATGCCACATTCCTCTTGATGCTCGATTCTTGTAAATGGTAACGAGTTTTTACCGTCAGCTAAAATTCTTTAGAATTTTGATTTCCGTCTTAACAGTGTGGTTGCTTTCATTTTAATAGGAATGCTAAAAATAGAGACAAAAGCATTTTGGACATCTGACAGCAGCAATTGACAGCAAGATCGTGGCTTTTAATGTCGAAGTTGCTTTAAATATGTCACTTTAATGCAGGTTTAATGATATATTCTTTAAATGCATAGATATATAATATTCTACACATACATATATATATACATATATACACATATATACACATATATACATACAAATACAATATAACACAATTCTAACACTAATATAACTTATATATTAGAAAATATATAAATAATTATATTGAATTTGGACACCTAAATATATTCCATAAGTACACAGGTCACTTTGTGAATTAAATGATGTGTATTTTGCTGGTCTTAAAAAAACTTTCATTTCCTTAACAGCTATGCAGTTTTTAGAAATGAAACTCAACAAATGATACTGTAGATCTTATTTAGCTTGTAAACCTCTATATAACACCAGCAGACCTCAGTGAATAGGGATTTTACTACTTTTTCCTCCCTGAATCCACAACAGAAGTCCTCTCAATTGCATTAAAATGTGCTTATTTTCACCAGTGTATGTTAAGATGCGGACACAGTTCCTGCTTTCACATTATACAGTAAATGTTATTTCGTCTACTCTCCCAGGTGAAATACAAAGCAAATCCTCTCCAAATGGCTGCAGTCATCTGTAACTCCCTGAGAGAAGAAAGACGCATCTTGTCCACAGCCAGCATGCAGGAACAGGTACTGCCAAACACGCGACAAACAACATGCAAAAACCACAAGTACCCCGTGCTGCTGTTGTTAACCGAGCTGAGTTTTGCACTCAGTCTGACCTTTTGCTCAAACTACTGTAGTCACACATGCTTGGTGTTACAAATAAAGGTATTAATAGTTTGGCAGCAGTTTATTTCCTGTTTTGCTGACTATAATTAACTTTGCAACTACGTATCAACTTTCTGCTTCATATCTGCTTATAGTTTTTTTGATGCTCCACCAATAGACATTTTAATGACTAGAAATAACTTTGAAAGTATATATTTCTTAGTATGTGTAATATCAACCATAACCGAACAGTCTACTAATACTCTACTAGTACTCTAATGTGTGATACAGTAGTTGTCATGTAGATTTAAAGTAAATAGAATGTGACCATTGACATACAGTGGGTGACAGTTCAATATGACCATTACCGCCACACGTGATGCCACTGCAGGACTAAGGGATTAAGAACATGTTTTTTGGTGTAACAGCAGTTTGCAACTATGCCACCAGGGGGCACAAAAAGGACAATATACGAACGAACAAAAATATACCAGGGCAGTAGCCAGCCTGGTGAAAGAGGTGGTTCTTTTTTCTCCAAAAGTGGACCTTTATGCAGTTATTTGCCTCATTTTCTATTTAATTATGAGGTTTAAATACTGCCTTTTAGTGACATTTTAAGCACTATTTTTTGCTGGATTAACTTGTCAGACGGTCATCTAAACCACAAGTTTTGATGTATCAAAAACATTTCATAAAAGTTTAGAATTATAAAAGAAGAAATATGAAAAGAATACCTATTTTTAAAATACAAATTCTTACACAAAAAACTGTGGCCTATTGTCACTTATTAGGCAAATAACAAACTGGCCAGCACATTTAACTGTCAGCCAGATTTTGGGATGCTAAATATGGAAGTCACACAAAAGCAACAGCCGACACAGGATTCTGCTTGGTCTTAAAGCCTTCTTCGATGGGTTATTGTCAAAGTTTTTTTTTTTTTTTTTTACAATTTATGATGGTTTAGCAGTCAAAATAGGACAAATGAGCTCATGTATGGGACAAATTCTGGACTTTTGCCAGTTAGGGATGGGTCGAATCCCCCTGGCTACGGACCTGTTTACAGTAGCTGTAAATACCATGCTACTTGTAAATGAAGATACAATAATGAAACAAAGCATTATAATTCCTTTATAAAGCATTAAAAACCTGGTAACAAGCTTTATTATCATTGTAAATTTGTTAAATGCAAAGAGGATTCATTTTGAAAACTAAAAAAAAAAAAGGCAACTAAAATGAAAGTACAAATATAAACAAATAAATAAATAAACAAATAAACAAAAATAAAAATAAATAAATATAAATAAACAAATAAATAAAAATAAATAAAAATAAATTAATTAATAAAAACAAACAAACAAATAAATAAATAAAAATAAATAAATTTATAAAAAAACCAAAAAAAAAAATAAATAAATAAATAAAAATAAACGAATGAATAAAAATACATAAATAAAAATAAATAAATATAAATAAACAAACAAACAAGTATAAATAAATAAATAATAAATAAATAAAATAAATAAATAAATAAATAAATAAATAAATAAATAAATAAATAAATAAATAAATAAATAAACAAATACATTTTTTAAAAGTGTTTAGAGAGATGTAGTTTTTAATATTTTAAAGTGATAGGACCAAGACAGCTAATAAATAAGCTTTTTCATTTACAGTTTTCCTTTACATTTTCTTTCTTGATAATATTTTACTTTTTCATTTTATGTCTTAATTATTGTTCATAAATAATAAATGAATAATTAAATAGGCCTAAATAATTATTTATTTATGGATATTATCAGCGAAAACGGAGAAAGGGTCCGGCGCATGGTCTAAAGGGCTCTTAAGTTGAATGCTACTTCATCAAAAGCATAAAAATAAATTGACCTACTTCAAGCAGATCTCTAAAATTATAATAGAATAATTTAGCTGCAGCACATAAATTAACTCCTGCAAGTTTATTTTTAATAATTTAGTTTCAGTTCAGTTTTTTTCAAACGTCAAAGTTCTGGTAACCATTGACTTCCAAACTAGGAAAAACAAATACTAAGATGATGGTTACAGATTTTCAGAGTTCTTTAAAATATCTTTATCAGTCACACTTTATTTTGATGGTCTGTTTGTTGAATTTAAGTTACATCGCATCTACATGCCAACTAATTCTCATTAGATTATAGACTTAGGTTGGGGTTAGGGTTGGGGTTAGGGTTAGTGTAAGTTGATATGTACTTGCAAAGTTTCTTATAGTCAGTTAAATGTCTGTTAAAGGAGCATATCAACAGATATTAAGCAGACAGTCTACTATCTTATAAACATATAAAGGTTTGAAACAAGTAAAGGGTGAGTAAATGATGACAGATTTTCATTTTTGACCAAATTATCCATTTATCGTTTCTGCATACCCACCATGTTAAATTTACATTTTCATGTGGAATTTACATCTGCATATTTCCATTTCATCAATACCAGGGACCACTGGAAAAGTCAATGCAAAACTCAGCAGCTTTGGAGAAGCAGAAAGTTCTGGACAATAAAGTGGCAGTGATTAGAAGCAGCGTTCAGGTAATTTACACCCAAGATTTGTTCGTGGTTATCACAACCATGGGATTTTACATATATGAAATGCATGTGTGACAGGTTTTTTTTCTGCACTATTTGATCAGATGCTGGATCAGGCTGTGAAGTATCTTGAAGATATGCAGGACGATTTTGACTTTCGTTACAAAACGCTCCAGCTTCGAGGTGATTTGGTGACCGTCATCATTACTTCAGCACAAATTTGGGCAAACTACATTCAGTTCAATTCAATTCAAGTTTATTTGTATAGAGATTTTATAATTATTATTGTTTTAGTTATTTAATTATAATTATAGGTTCAGTGCCTCCCACAGGTCTGAAATATACTTGCGTGGTAACCGGATTGAAACACATAAATGTCACAATATGCGACAAACAAATCTTTATTTATAATCTATATCTATATTTATCTATAAAACTATATTTTTATTTATTATGACACTTTTATACACCTTTTCTGGGTTAAAGTTATTTAAAAAAGGCTGTTTAAATAAAAAAAAATCCACTATTTCTCTTACTTTTATGCTATTTAGGAGCCATGTGCACCCGCTGACAGGTAAAGGTTGTTCTCTCTCTATCTCTCTAACGTTGCTTTATTGGCATGACATTTAGTACAGTATTGCCAAAGCATTTCAGATATCTAAAGTAAATAATATATTAACATAATTAAATGAATGAAATATACAGCAAATGAGAAATAAATAACAGAAAAGAGAATAAAAATAGACATTTTTGCTAAAAATTATAATAATTACTAGAATAAAGGGTGTAGATCATTTAAATAAGGCGAATTAGTTGATTAACCATTTCTAATGGTGTACATGTATTTTGCAGCCAGTATATTTTGTTCTCTCTGAGTATATAGTAAAGTTTATCTGAGTTGTTTATTAAATTATTAATCATTTAATGTTTCTCTTGTGGCTGTGCGTGCGCAGTCAGCTGCGAAAAGTTTATGCAAAAACGCATACAAATAACGGCAACTTTAGAAACCGAAAATAAATCCTGGATATTTTGGGAGATTCATAAACTAAAGTCAGGCGCATTTTGGCAAAATGTGACTGTCTGTGTGAGTGTTGACGGTTCTTGCGCTTACAGAACCAGCAGAAGTAAACGTGCAGAGTGAGAGCAGATTTTCCACTGTTTAATCAATCACAAATATTTGGCTTTCTTGAGCAGGATACAAAAAAGTGCAAAAGGATGATAATAATAGTATTTTTTATGTGTCAACACCAAATATACTTGGGCGGCCATGAATATACCTGGGTGGCCTGCCTAGTAAAGTCTATGTGTGGGAAGCACTGAGATTATTGTTATTAGTTAAAGTTACATGTGCTATGTTTTTACTGCTTCATGACCTTCAGCATCTATATTGCACTATTTTGCACTAATAGTCTCACTATTTACTAATACTATGAATTCAGACATACTACTCGACAGTTTTTCACCAGCTATATAGTGTAGAACACATGTGTCAAAGACAGTTCCTGGAGGGCCGGAGCTCTGCACAGTTTAGTTCCAACCCTAATTAAACACACCTGATCAAACTAATAGAGTGCTTTAGGCTTATTTGATACCTACAGATAGTTGTGTTGAAGCAGGTCTGGAACTAAACTCTGCAGGCCTCCAGCCCTCCAGGAATTGACTTTGACACCCCTGGTGTAGCAGTAGGACACAAAGACACATTTGTTTTGTTTTTGAGTAAATCAGCCATCTTGAACGAACTGTTCAATTAAGGATTTGAATAATCACAGGGAAGTGTCTCCAGTTACTGGTAGTTTAAGTGTCATTAACCATTTATTTAACCATGACAGGCCTAAGCAAGCCAAATTTTAAAGGTGCAATAGGAGATCTTGGAAATATTTCTATGTTGCTCATTTTAGGAAGTTAAACAGGCTTCAACTACATTTTTTAAATTATAAAATGTTTAACTTAATATTATTTGTCAGTTTGATTGATGCAAGTTGAGTTGACTAGAAAAGTTAATTGGATCCAACTAAAAAATGTAGGGTAGCAAATTTTACAGTGCACCCTGTAAATCACCATCCATAGCCACGCCTCCTGAACACATGCTTGACTAGGCAACATCACTACAATACATCATGTAACATTTACCAGAGAGAAACCATTTTAAGAAGAAGGCAAGAAGAACAGCCTATTGTAATGTTCAGACCAGACGTTTTGATTGGACGAACTTTTCTAGGGTCTACAATTCTACTTGAAATCTTTAAATATCCCATTTAAACATTATTTTGCTGCTTGTTTAAACTACGTATTTAAAATGAGCGGAAACAACACAATTCTTGACATTTTTTGAGGACGACTTAATTGTTTATGTTCAATTCACTTCATCGTTATTCTTTTCGTAATGCGACGCAGTTCCTGGAGAAACAGAATTTTAAATGAGCAAACAGTGGCTTGTTTTTTCTACCGTGAGCTGAATGGATATAGTAAAGTAGGCATTTCTTTCAGAAAGATCAGGAAAGGGGTTTTAGAATAGTCATTACAACCTAACAGACTCCTCCTGCTCACCACTCCTGTCTGTTGTCAAAACTGACAGTTGCAGCAGCGTTAGCCACTCACATTACCTCAAAATCATTTCTATAAATAAAAAAGGGCAGCAGCAAAATCATATGGTTAGTTTTGATTTCTTGGGGACTTTAAACTTGTTAAGTTAACTTAATCGATTTGTGTTGGGACAACATGAATGAATTGTGTTGAACCCTGTAAAAAATGCTGGGTTCATGTTGTCCCAACACAAATCGATTATTCATTCATTCATTTATTCATTCATTCAATCATTTTCCTTCAGCTTAGTCAGAGGTCGACACAGTGGAATGAACCGCCAACTATTCCAGCATATGTTTTACGCAGCAGATGGTCTTCCAGCTGCAACCCAGTATTGGGAGACACCCATACACTCTCATTCAAACACACACTTATAGACTACGGACAATTTTAGTTTAATCAATTTATCTATACCCCAGGCCATGTCTTTGGACTGTGGGGGAAACCGAAGCAACCCGGAGGAAACCCACGCCAAGATGGGGAGGACAAATCGATTTAATTAACTTAATTGTTTTTACAAATTTAAATGGATTGAACAAAAAACAATTAAGTTGTCCAAACAAAAATGTAAGACTTGTGTTGTTTCAGCTAAGTTTAAATAAGTAGTTTGAACAAGCAGCAAAAGAGTGTATTGAGTGTCTTGTAAAAATTCAAAATATATGTTACAGTCAACATCGCAAAGCTCTAATAGGCACATGAGAGATGTTTTTTGATACGAAATATACATCTTCCTCTGAAACCCTGTAGATCCACTTGAGAGGAACTCTTCATCCATGAAACAAGAAGTCACAACTCTTCAGGAAATACTGAACCGCTTGGATTTCAAAAGAAAGGCAAGTGTTTCTCTGGCTCTTTTCTGTTTCCTCTTCTCATTTGTTTTGTTGTTTGGTTTTGTATTGAACTACCCTGAGAACTCCCTGCTTCAGCCGAGGAGTTTGAGTGGTTTTCACACATCTGTGCCACATTTTTCTTTGGTATGTGATGCAACCATGTGTTGTTGTTGGCTGGTCATTGCTGACGTTGGTTTTTGCTTTTTGTTTCACATTTGCAGGAGTTTTTGTCAAAGACGGCAGATGTTATCAAGGAAATCGATGCCCTGATTTCCTCCCAGCTCAACCCTGAACTCAAGGAATGGAAACGGAGGCAACAGATCGCCTGCATCGGAGGGCCGGTTCTGATAGGACTGGACCAGCTCCAGAACTGGTAAAATGCTTTATCATGTAAAGACATATAATAGATGAAGACGTAATGTAACATTTATGGTATTACAGCATTTAGTGTAGATTAATGTGACTAGCAGAACATATGCAAGACATATGGAGTTTAAAGAACACGACTGGGAAAAGTTTGGGTTGTTTTTTGTTTTAAATAATTTAATTATTATTATTGATATCAAACAATTAATCACGATTCATCTAATATAAATCTTTTAAAATACTACACTACTACGCATCTAAAATACTGCAAATTATATATAAATTTAAGCATATATGTAAATATACACTCACCGGCCACTTTATTAGGTACATCTTACTAGTACCGGATTGGACCCTCTTTTGCCTTTAGAACTGCCTTAATCATTCATGACAATGATTCAACAAGATACTGGAAATATTCCTCAGAGATTTTGGCCTATATTGACATAATAGCATCACGCAGTTGCTGTAGATTTGTCTGCTGCACATCCATAATGCGAATCTCCCGTTCCACCACATCCCAAAGGTGCTCTATTGGTGAACTCATTGTCATGTTCAAGAAACCAGTCTAATGATCTGCGCTTTATGACATGGCGCGTTATTCTGCTGGAAGGAGCTATTAGAAGATGGGTACACTGTGGTCATAAAGGGATGGACATAGTCAGCAACAATACTCAGGTAGGCTGTGGCATTGACATGATGCTCAACTGGTACTAATGGGCCCAAAACGTGCCAAGAAAATATCCCCGACAGCAATACACCACCATCACCCACCTGAACCACTGATACAAGGCAGGATGGATCCATGCTTTTATGTTGTTGACATCAAATTCTGACCCTCCCATATAATGTCACAGCAGAAATGGAGACTCTTCAGACCAGGCAATGTTTTTCTTCTATTGTCTAATTTTGGTGAGCCTGTGTGAATTGTAGCCTCAGTTTCCTGTTCTTAGCTGACAGGAGTGGCACCCGGTGTGGTTTTCCGCTGCTGTAGCCCATCTGTCTCAAGGTTGGACAAGTTGTGCATTCAGAGATGCTCTTCTGCATACCTCGGTTGTAACGAGTGGGTATTTGAGTTACTGTTGGCTTTCTATCAGCTCGAACCAGTCTGGCCATTCTCCTCTGACATTAACAAGGCATTTGCACCCACAGAACTGATGCTCACTAGATATTTTCTCATTTTTAGACCATTCTCTGTAAACTCTAGAGATGGTTGTGCATGAAAATCTGAAATTCTCAGACCAGCCCGTCAGGCACCAACAATTATGCCATGTTCAAAGTCACCCTCGGTTTGAACTGCAGCAGATCATCTTGACCATGTCTACATGCCTAGATGCATTGAGTTGCTGCCATGTGATTGGCTGATTGATTTTTGCGTTAACGAGCAGTTGGACAGGTGTACCTAATAAAGTGGCAAGTAATTTCTTTTAAATATGTTTGTATTTTATGTACAGTATGTGTACGTATTTATACATGTATGCATAAATATACACAGTATACATGCATATTTTATGTAAATACAAACTTTTTACCTTTTTATATGCAATTAATCATTTAACAGCACAACTGTTTTCGTTCATTCATTCATTAATTTTCCTTCGGCTTATTCCCTTTATATTATTCCCTTTCATTGGGGTCGCCACAGTAGAACGAACCGCCAACTTATCCAGCATTTGTTTTTACACAGCGGATGCCCTTCCAGCTGCAACCCATCACTGGGAAACATTTAAACACACTCATTCACACACATACACTATAGACAAATTAGTTTAATCAATTCACCTACACCGCATGTCTTTAGACTGTGGGGGAAACCTGAGCAAACGGAGAAAACCCACACGAACATGAGGAGAACATGCAAACTCCACACAGAAATGCCAACTGACCCAGCCGAGACTCAAACAAGCAATCTTCTTGCTGTGAGGCGACAGTGCTAACCACTGAGCCATCGTGCCACCCCAACTGTTTTCAATATTGAAAAATAAAAAACTGAGCACCAAATGAATTTCTGAAGGATCACGTGACACTGAGTAAATGACATGAAATAATTGCATTTTAAAAATATTTTAACATATAAAACTTGACATAATATTGTACATGAAATGACTACTTGTACTGTATTTTTAAAACAAATTCAGTCTTGATGAAAATAAGAGATTACTTTCAAAAACAGAAAGGAGGGAGCCAATGTTTTCCGCTTGGTTGCTAAGCAGTTGCTGCAGTATTTAGCCTAGTTGCTAAGATGCTACTATTGTGTGTTTTTATTTTGTAATGGCCAACAGTTTGACATTGTTTACAGGAGTCATGAACACCCCCCTCTAGCTATGATCAAGTTTAAATCACAGCTAACTTGAAATGTCATATCCCTCTTGCAGGTTCACCCTGACAGCCCAGAGTCTGTTCCAGATTAAAAGACAGCTAGACAAACTGGGTGAGCTGATCCTGAAAGTCACATATGAGAGCGATCCCATTCCTCTCCAGAGACCTCAGATGGAGGAGCAAGTCAAATACCTCATCTACCACCTCATTAAAAGGTAACCAGTAGGGATTACATGTGATACACGAAAAAAATGAGACACATTCATTTCTGCCTTTCATGGGCTGTTTACACTTGGTCACTTCATGCTTTTTCTCAGATCACATAGCTGATTTGCAAAAAGGGTTTCATTTACAATCGACCACATAAAAGTGTTTTTACTAGACAGATACAAATCCATTCTTCAAATCCCACACTATATGCAAATTTAACCAGGTTACGTCTAAAGCATTAGATGCAATGCATTTTATTTAATTATTATTTGCTACAGAAATGTAAGCTAAATATACTTTTCGGCAAACAAATGACTTCATATTTATACTACAGGCTTTGTTTTTCATTTCTGTTCCAGATCAACACAAGTGCACAAAGCTCAGTAATTACTTTCATTACAGGCTAAATAAAACATTTACATTTGTCTTATAGACATGATTCAAAACTGTAAAGGGTTTCCATTAATTTGCATACAACTTACTCTCCCAAAAACAAAAAATTCTACCTCTGTAAATGAAAGTTTCTGTTATGTTTCCTTTTGTATTCACAGATATATAGGCTACTACAGGTGTGTGATGCGTCTCTGTTCTTTATGTTACCGTTTAATATTAATTTAACAACCTAATAGTATCATTTAATCGTTAATGATCAGTCAACAGTGAACCAAATGAAAAACAAACCGTCCTCTGGAATTATTATATCAGACTGTGTCATATAAGAAAATAAAAAAACAAATAATAAAAATGATTAAAAACAGATTAAAATGTGTTAAGCAGGTTATAAAAGAATGAAAAGGAAAAGAAAGGCACAATAGTGCGATCTGTCGGACGTAGCACAGTGCTCATTCAGTAAAGGCACAGCTAAACATGTGTTTTCAGTCTTGATTTGAACGTGCCTAATGTTTCAGCATCTGATCATTTCTGGAAGCTGATTCCAGCAGCGAGGGGCGTAGTAGCTTAAAGCAGATCTGAGTGATCTGTTATGTTTGTATTCAGTGAGCATTTCTGTATTGTATTGAGGTCCTAGGCCATTTAGTGATTTATAGACAAGTAGTAATACTTTAAAATCTATTCTGAATGTAGCAGGGAGTCAGTGTAAAGACCCGAGGACAGGTGTGATGTGCTCTGATTTTCTGCTTCTGGTCAGAATATAGCATACACTGTACAAAATAAATCCGTAAAATATTACAGTAAAAAAGTGGCAGCTGTGGTTGCCGTAAAAAATACGGTAGAAACCGTAAAAGTAATTTCTCATTTTTACAGTAAACTACCGTATTTCATTAACTTATAGATGTAATATGCCTGTCTTTTGTATTACCAACATCTACACATCTTTTGTTACACAGTTAGACACGTTAACACAGCCATATGCAGGTGGTGAAGAGAAAGTTACGCAATGAACCAAAGCTCATCACAAGCAACTTTTCCCACAAGCAGAAAAGTGTATCAGTGTATAGAAGGTGCTAAGTGTCATTCACACAGCTGCTAAACACCAGTATGGTAACACGCATAAAATTAAAGTCATGAAATAAACATTGTTTATCAACATTAGATGTAACATAAATCTCTAATGTACATAACTGATGGGGAAACAACTAAAAATTCCCATTGTAATGTCAACAAAAAGCGTAAAAAGTGACGGAATCTGTGCGCGCAGAACTTCGCAGATTTTCCACAGAATTCCGCAGATTTTCAGCCCATCATTAACTCTGTTTATTTACTTGAGTAAATGTGTGGAAATCTATATTTACTCAGTTTTTAAATTACAGTAATATTATTGACTAATGTGAAAATGTTCATCTGATTTATGTACAATGCAGTTTGTACAGTAATATTTTCCGTCTTGTAATAGATGTATATTAAATGAGAGACTTGCTTTGTTTACCAAATAAAGTGAATCTAATTGAATTTGCATTTTAAACATTAAATAAAAGTTAAAAAGATATTATTTTTAATTTCACATATTAAGGTTTTAGTTATGATACTCCCAAAATAATTCCGCAGAAATCTGCAGATTTTTAGCAAAATTCTCAGCAGAAATAGCAAAAAATGTCCGCAGATTCTGTCTGGCCCTAGTGTTGTGTCATGCAGGGAATTCTGGGAAAGTCAATTTACGGTTATTCGGCGTTTATATTAAGGAAACATACTGTTAATCAGGTTACAGATTTTTACTGCAGCATTTTTACAGTTTTTTACTGTTGATATCACGGCCATTTTTTGCTTTTTTACATTTTGGGTGAAGTAAGATTTACACGTGGCAACAACCAGATGCATTTAGGCCTGTCTAGTTTTATCTGGAGTGCATCTCAGACCACCTTCTGAGGTGGTTTGGAAAATAGAGCTGTACGATACTGGAAAACATTGAGAAATTTTAATAATAATGAAATGATCATTTTAGATTGATTGGTATGATTCTGTAGTGGGATGTATCAGCGTGAAATCTACAAGCATAGAAAAATAAAATGAAGAAAAAGAGAAAAAGTTAATAAACAGTGTTTTATTGTTTTCTGAGGAGTCCAACAGTATTCAGGTACAGTAATTGAATGATCAAATGTATGTAATTTCAATAAGAATTAACCATTATTAAAGTTACAAATGGCACAATTTCTTATGTCTGAATGCTTTTAAAATCATCATACAGTCACAAGCCTCAAAAACACATGAAAATTATCAATTATAATCTAGACTCGATGTGATTATTGCAGGATTGTTTGTTTATTGCGTTTGATTATTTGCATTATTGTGGTCACAATTCATGTGATTCATCTTGGTTTCCAAGATGGCGCCAGTGTGTGTGGCCGGCCTCCTGATCCTACCCATTTTGTGTTTTTTTTTTGTTGTTGTTTATGTCAATTGGTGTTCAAAATACTGTGCCTCTACTGGTGTATGATCACCACAAAAATTTTTGATTTTGCTGGACAAAAGGCACTGCCCCTGTTTTTAATCGGGCATTCCAGCCTATCTCTGCCGCTTACCACGTCTCCTGTGCGTATATATCCTTCTCAAATGCATTTCATAGGGCATTTATTTACACCTGCCCTTTTCACCATCGCATAATAAAAACGCATGACGTGATCAGGTGTAAACAGCCTCAGAATGACCTAAATACAGTTGAAGTTAAAACTATTAGTCCTCCTGTTACTTTTTTACTTTTTCAATTATTTCCCAAATGATGTTTAACAGAGCAAGGAAATTTTCACTTTATTTCCTATAATATTTTTTCATCTTGAGAAAGTCTTATTTGTTTTATTTTGACTAGAATAAAAGCAGCTTTTTTTTTTAAGATTTATTTTTGGCCTTTTTGCCTTTATTAAGTTGATAGGACAGTGTTTCAGACAGGAAGCGAAGTGGGAGAGAGAGAGGGGGTAGGGACGGGAAATGTCCATGAGCTGGGATTCGAACTCGGGACACCCTAAAGTGCTACTGCACCATATGTCAGCGCGCTAACCACTAGGCTATTGCGCTTTTTAAAAAAATACAATATTATGAGCCCCCCTAAGCAATTTTATTTTTTTCAATTGGCTACTGCAAACCACTGGCTTACCTAATTACCCTAACTTACCTAATTAACCTAAGGAAGCCTTTAAATGTCACTTTAAGCAGAATACCAGTATTTTGAAAAGTATTTACAATACTATGTACTGTCATCATGGCAAAGATAAAAGAAATCAGTTTATAATATTAAAACTATTATATCTAGAAATGTGTTGAAAAAAATCTTCTCTCCATTAAACAAAAATTGAAAAAAATATACAGGGGGGGTTAATAATTCAGTCTTTAACTGTAACATAAAACCCAGTTAACGGAGCACAATAAAAAAAGTCTGTCTTTGGTCAATGTTTGCAGCTCTTTTGTGGTGGAGAAGCAGCCCTGTATGCCAACACACCTCCAGAAACCTCTCATCATCAAAACACAGGTGCAGTTCACCACCAAGGTCAGGTATGAACCACCGCTGAACCTTCCTGTAACTCTTCAAGTAAACAAGTCTAAAGCCTTAATGAACTGACTGCCCGAAGTCCGACACAAACTTTTCATTTTACTTGTTTTTTCTTTTCTTTTCAGGTTGCTGGTTAAGTTACCTGAGGTGGATTATCAACTCAAAGTCAAGACAACATTTGATAAGTATGTTTCCTGAATATTGTTGACATTATTAATATATATTTTTACCCTCTATTCTTTATCTTCATAACCTGGGTCATTCATATTATGTAAAACATTTTCAACTTATTAACTTATTAAAAAGCAATATATACAGTTGAGGGCAAAATGATTAGCCCTCCTGTCATTTTTTTTCTTTTTAAAATATTTCCTAAATGATGTTTAACAGAGTAAGGAATTGTTCACTGTATTTCCTATTCCCCCTTAAACAATATATTTTTTGATTGTCTACAGAACAAACCACTGTTATCCAATGACTTTTCTAATTACCCTAACCTGCCTAGTTAAGACTTTAAATGTCACTTTAAGCTGTATAGAAGTGTCTTGAAAAATATCTAGTCAGATATTATTCACTCTCATCATGGCAAAGATAAAATCAATCAGTTATTAGAAATGAGTTATTAAAACTATTATATTTAGAAATGTGTTGAAAAAAATCTTCTCTCTGTTAAACAGAAATTGGGGAAAAATATACAGGAGGGCCAATAATTCAGGAGGCATAATAATTTTGACTTCAACTACAAATACAGTATGTGTTGTAATATGAGGATGTATTTTTATAAAATGGTAAAGTAGACTGTAACCAAAATGTGATATGCTTAAGATTAGACACTTATTTTCATTATATTCTTTACAAGAGTCTAAAATGAGCAATGTTAAATTGTTGTAAGAAAGAAAATGAAAATAGTGTTATTATTGTCTTGGCTTAAAGCCATTTAATCAACATATAACATCTTCCCATGTTTGCATATAATGAGAATGATTTATGAATTAGAGAATAAAAAGAGTTTCCCTGTTGTTTATCCACTTACATAAAATATATGTGGTTTAACTTTTGAAAGCAAAGCAAAAACTATGTAAATAATGAATTTAATAATAGTAATAATAATAATAATAATAATATTAATAATAGTAATATTTTTATTATTATAAATAGACAAATAAAGCATATTGAAATTAAAATTAATACAAAATAGTTTACAGTTAAGTAGTATTATAACTATTATAGTGATAAATCAATAATGTTGCATTTTTTTATAATAAAAACCATTAATAATAACAATAATCAATAATAATAATTAATGCATGTATTTATGTTTTTGTACACATATATGTTTTTATAACATACCATTTCATCCAAAAAACTGCTGGAAATTTTTCTGAATTCTCTGCCTCTCATTATAACTTGTTTACATACACAGTTTGAAAACAAACAGTATGAAACTGCTATTGCTATTTATTGAGTATTGACTGCTATTGCTATCTATTTATCTGAGTGAGTATTTGAAAGAGAATCAAGCAACTAATGCCACAAAACTCCAAATAATTCATAAAAATATTTACTGATATATGCGTCTGTATTTTCCTACCACACATGATGTCACATCCTGGAGGTTGATGTCAGTGAACCTACTTTTGTTTTGGAGTGAAATCTCAAACGTCCTTTATTTAAGAGTAATTTACCTTATAATACCTCAATGCTCTCAAAATTTTCATCTTATTTTGAGTTTAGGTTTGTTAAATCTGAGGATAGTTATTGACACTGCTGGCAGCAAATATTAGTAAAAATTGACTAGCATTGGCATGAAAACAATATTACCAATATAATATTCTATGGTTATTTCAATATGTATAGTAAACAACAACAAGAGAAAAGATATGGAATATTTCTGAGATCTTAACTGACCAAATGACAAAAATTACCAGCACGTGGCCACTCAAACTTATGTAGGAGTAAGAAATATTTCCCTTAATTAATAGTAATAACCAGGGATGGGCAAAAATACTTTGAAATGTATTTTTAAATAAATTAGTTTTACATGTATCAAAATAAACTACAAACTCAGCAGCTACAACGAATATCAAAAAAAAAAAAAATACTGTCCTTGTATTTTCAAAATACTACAAAATACAAGGGAGTATAAAATTTCTTCGCAAACCTCCTATCAATGGGCATATTTGATCAGTCCCTTCACCATTAAACTGGCTTAATAAACAATGTTTGACAGCAACAGAGTTTCTCTGAGCAAGTTTAATTCAGCTTCTCTGCACCACATTCACCTACTTCTTTACATGAGGAGGTATTTATAAAAATGTAACTTGTGCTTCTCTTATATTTTACTATAGATTTTGTACAAATTTCATGGAGAAAGTCTATCTTGAAGATGATCTCTTTAATTCCTGTAAAAACCATGTAATGCAGATAATGAGTTGAAATACAATATCTCTTGATTGGGAAAATTGCCACCATCTTTTAAAAGTGTTATGTTTCCAAATTATAGCAATTAAAATCTTCAATACTCAATGTAAAATCACGATTTCTGAAAATTTCTGATTTTCCAAATGTCCAATACACAGTATAAAACATGATATCTAAAAAAATTGCTATCTGTTTTTGCTGCCATAAAGCCTGAGTTGGGAGTTTTTGACCAGTCTGTAGCCTGGAGTATTATTAAATATTTTTGTCTTATACTGATTAACTATGTCAAAGTTTGTAATTAACTATAAAGAGCACCTGCAGATCAGCTACTGGCATTTGAAACAGCCAATAAAGTTTTGTAGATATCTAGACATAACTCTATTCACTATTATCTTCTATGTGAAGCTGCTTTGACAGTCTACATTACAAATAAAGATGAACTGAAATTAATTGAATTGAATATTGCCACTGTAGGACTTATTTATGTTGTTTGTCTTGTTTTCCTGTCTTATTTTCATGTGCTCCTGAATCTACCCCTGCTATTCGTCTGTTACTTTCTTTATAGTCCATTTCAATGTGAAGATGTTACTGGCCTATGAACATTTCCTGCTTGTTATCAAACTATTTCATAACTGTAACAAGAGGCAATTCAATCATAACCTAATGTTAAAACAGCCAACATAACATTTTTATCAATATGTGGCTTTTTTTGGATTTTCAGAAGCTGTAGAAATTAAACATGTAAAGCAGGAAACACAATGGGACTATTGTTATTGTTTACATCCCTCAAAATGGTCTATATGTGATGCATATTTTCTATCCAAGCATTGATCAACTTCTTCAATATTAATCAGTTTTCAAGTCTGATCTCAAGCCTTGGCAAAATAACTGAGAAAACACCACTATTAAAGGCCACATTTTTATAAAGTCGTCATGTAGACTTCTTACAAAGTATTTTACAGTATTTTAAAAATACAAAACTACAAGACACTAAAGTACTTTGATACAAAATATTAAGCCATTTTCATGAACCCTATCAAATACAAATGACAAAATACTATTTTATATCTGAAATATGTATTTGAAATACTTGTATCCTAAATACTGCCCATCCCTGCTAATAATAATAATAATAATAATAATAATAATAATAATAATAATAATAATAATAATAATAATAATATGAATTGTAGTATCAGAATTTTCGGGAACTCCTCAAGCAATAAATTGGCTGGGGATTTGTTCCAATTAAAGGTGTTTACTAAATTTTCATGCAGTAACAACAAACTTTCTTTCCTTCTTTCTTTCTTTCTTTCCTTCTTTCACTTTGGTATCTCCTAATTTAACTTAAAACAGTCCAATAAATCTGGAGCAAACCATCACATACAAAGGAGTAGGGGGGAAATCAGCGAATGTACACAACTAAACATCAACATATGTGAACTGTACATGTGTTTGAGCTCTATTAATAAATTGTATTAAACCAAATTATGGCTCTTACATGAATATTAAAAACTCTAAATGTATATTACAACACATATGATAGGGATATGAAACATAACTTCAAAATGTACTGCATCTATGACCAATATCTGATTATTACATACAAGTGTGTCACCTTTTTAATGTTCACAAGCCATGTGATCAGTGTTTTTGTATGTGACAATGTGACAATATTTTATGCTGTTTTTTCTCTCTCTCTATTTGTGTACGCAGAGATCTTCCACCAGGCAAAGTGTGAGTGCACTCAACCTCAAACACAAGAATTTCCTGTTGTTTTTTTGGGCCAAATCTAAATGAGTTGTGTGTGAGGGGGAGGGGTGTGTGTGAGGTGGCTGTGTTTACAACCTCAACTCTGCATTAATCCTACATTGTGTCTTACTGTTTATACTGCTTATAGAAACAGACAGTTCTTCATCCTGACCAACAACACCAAAGTGATGGATGTGGAGGAGTCCACTGGCTGTCTGTCTGTAGAGTTCAGGCATCTGGTACTGCAGTCCAAGTCTAACACATATTACTGTTATGGAAATGACTGAGAGTATAGTTTACACCCACTGAAGGAAAATCAATTAGTCATTAATCACTCATCCTTGTTAGGGCTGTGCAATATGAACATTTACAGTTGAAGTCAAACTTATTAGCCCTCCTGTGAAATAGTTATTCTTTTTCAAATACTTCTCAAGTGATATTTAATGTAGCAAAGAAATTTTCACAGTAATTCCGATTATATTTTTTCTTCTGGAGAAAGTCTTATTTGTTTCATTCCGTCTAGAACAGGGGTGCCCAAACTTTTTCTTAAAACCAAACTTAATTAAGTGGGTGGGCCAAAGGTAAATATACCAAACGATTACCTTAAAGCTGCCATGGTAATTTCCTAATTTATTAATATAAAAAAATAAATAGAAAACAATACTTCAATCATATTACTAGTTATACATTTCTTTACATTTTATAATGAACTTCTTACAATAAAAACATAAACACATTTATAACACAATGGTGTTCAATGCTTAATACATGAGTCAAGCTAAACCTGCCTTTGCCTTGATTTGCTCGTTGATGTCTTGTGGATTGTCCTCTATCTTTGAGTGACAATATTTACATTTTTAAATTTGATTCATGCACAACGATTAATTGAAACTTTTCAGTTTAGTTGACTTTTTCGTAGCTCAACAATTAAACTAACAAATTAAATTAGAGATGACGATGTCTGTTGCAGGCATTTGCCACAACCTTCATTCTAAATCTCTTCTCACATGGGATGGTGGGCCAAATCAAAGGTTAACATGGGCCAACTTTGGCCCGCGGGCACTACTTTGGGCATATTAGGTCTAGAATAATAGATCAAATTTTTTTTTATTTTTTTGAAGCATTTTAAGGTTATACAATGATTTGCCTAATTACCCTAACTTGCCTAATGAACCCAGTTAAGCCTTTAAATGTCACTTTAAGCTGAATACTAGTATCTTGAAAAATATCTAAAGTATTATGTACTGTCATCATGGCAAAGATAAAATAAATCAGTTATTACGAATGAGTTATTAAAACAATTATTCTGGGAAAATTGGGGAAAAATCTAAAAGAATTACAATTTAACAGGAAGGCTAATAATTCTGACTTCAACTGTATATATATTGTATGGATGAAATAAAAAGTCTATCATTTCATTTTATGCTCTAGCGTTTATTTTTTGATGTCCTAAAAATACTTTTTAGTTTACAGTAATACTTGTTTCATTATTTGGATTATTTGGCAACCGTGGGGATCCAGGCAGACATGTGAATAACAGCTTGTAAAATTGTTTTACATTTCACATTTTTTTAAAGTTATTTTTCACATAAATAACTTTATGTTCGGCCTGTAATCATTAGTTTTTTTTAAGTTTTTTATATTTCATTTAAACATCTTCAATATTTGCAATCAAACATTTGCACTGAAGTTCTAAGTAAAGTGAAGGTAAAAGTACATTTGAGCATATATTTTATATTGTATAAAAATAAAGTTATTTCCATATGGTCAATATGTACTGTATATAAACTATTAATTGATTGAATTTACAGAAAATGTACTACAGTATATTGTGATATAGAGTTGAAACCAGAAGTGTACATACACTGTATAAAAGAGGCACATAACCATTTTATTAAATGTCTGATGTTAAATCATACTAAAAGTTTTCTCTTTTAGGTCAGTTAGGATTACCAAAATGATTTATATTTGTTAAATGCCAGAATAATGAGAGAATATTTTACTGACTCAAAAGTTTACATACATTTCTTTAGTATTTTGTAGCATTGCCTTTAAACTGTATAACTTGGGTCAAATGTTTTGAGTATCCTTCCACAAGCTTCCCACAATAGTTTGCTGGAATTTCGGCCCATTCCTCCTGAAAGCACTGGTGTAACTGAATCAGATTAGGCTGCCTTACTCGCACAAGCTTTTTCAGCTCTGCCCACAAATTTTCCATTGGATTGAGATCAGAGCTTTGTGATGGCCATTCCAATACATTCACTCTGTTGTCCTTAAACCTCTGGTTTTAACTATATATTTTGTTATCAGCATATGAGATGACTTATATTGTGATATGAGATTTTTGTCATATCACCCAGCCCTGATCCTTGTATTGTTTCAAACGCATATACTGTTTCATTTTGTCAGTGTAAAATAATTATTCTTATTTTTGAGTGAACTATGCCTTTAAGAGGGAAGGTATTTTATTAATGCTTGTGTTCTGCAGCAGCTAAAAGAACGAAAGTGTCCTACCGGAGGAAAAGGAAATGAGGTAAGACCTTATAGGTGCATCTTTTACCCATCTCTGAATCCCAATTGGAGCCCTATGCAAAGTCTTTAGTCTTTTTACTAGATAAGGGATGAAGTAATGTCTTGTAATTGAGTGTGGAAAGCATAATCCTGCCAGCAGAGGGCAGCTTCACACTGTATAGCTGACATTCATGTATTGTGTGTCTCCTGCAGGGTCCACTGTCAGTTACAGAAGAGTTACACTCTCTCAATTTTGAGGCCATGCTGATGTTACAGGGTCTGGATATTGATCTTGAGGTATGTTTTTACATGCATTTAATAAATGCATACTGTTGAAATATGTATATTTTGTACTGTATTATGGCTGCATGATGGTAATAATGAGAAAAATCTGACATTGCAATGTTTTGTTTTTATATTGCAATATGAATACAATTTGACTCACCAGATGGCTTAAATAACTATGAGATATGAATTCAGGTACAGAAATTAAATAATGAAGTCTAAAATAGCACTGCATAGTCTTCATTGTATAAACTATTCAATAAACTATGTTCTATTAAACTTACAAAAGCTATATTTCCTTGTGCCGAATGCCTTAAACTCTGATGATATGCTCATACAGTCGCAAAACTTAAAAACACATACAAATGATCAACTTTTGCTCCGTTATTTATGGTAAAAATCTTCAATGACTCCACAAATCTCATGTTCTGAAATGCAGCTCCTGGTCAACTATAATCCCAATTCAACATTGCAGATCCTGCAAATGCGCACATTGCAATCTCGATGCTAAAACAATATATTGTGAAGCCCTACATTGTATAATGTTGCAATATGAATAAAAAGCATGAAAAGCTGCATTGAAAAATATGCACATACACACATACACACACACACACAAATACATACATACATACAAACATATTATTCTGTCTTTCATTATTTATAGTTGTAATGTGTTGCTTAATTTTTTATGTAGAGATTTTCAGGATTTATTTATGAGTTTAAAAGTATAGCATTGAAACAGATATCTGTTATCACGTTACGTCTGTACTATATTTTAATAGATTTGTGCTGAATAAAAGCGGCAGGTAGATTTACTGAAAATATGCCAGTCTTTGTCTTAAATTCTAAACAGCACTGTAATCGATTGCAAAGCATTTGCATTTATACAGTTGAAGTCGGAATTATTAGCCCCCCTGTTTATTTTTTTCCCAATTTCTGTTTAACGGAGAGAAGATTTTTTCAACACATTTCTAAACATAATAGTTTTAATAACTCATTTCTAATAACTGATTTATTTTATCTTTGCCATGATGACAGTAAATAATATTGTACTATATATTTTTCAAGACACTTCTACATAGCTTAAAGTGACATTTAAAGCCTTAACTAGGTTAATTAGGTTAACTAGGCAGGTTAGGGTAATTAGGCAAGCTATTGTATAATGATGGTTTGTTCTGTAGACTATCAAAAAAATATAAAGCTTAAAGGGGCTAATAATATTGACCTTAAAATGGTGTTTAAAAAATTAAAAACTGCTTTTATTCTAGCCGAAATAAAACAAAAAATTCTTTCTCCAAAAGAAAAAATATTATCAGACATACTGTGAAAATTTCCTTGCTCTGTTAAACATCATTTTTGAAATACTTAAAAAAGAAAAAAAATTCAAAGGGAGGCTAATAATTCTGACTTCAACTATATATACTGTATATAATTGTAGATATGAACTCTAATACAGCTTACAGTGTTTTTATTTTCTCCTGTCTAGACTTGCTCTCTGCCGCTGGTGGTCATCTCTAATGTCAGTCAGCTCCCAGGAGGCTGGGCTTCGGTCATGTGGTACAACCTGCTCACGGATGACCCAAAGGTACAGATATCTAATAATGCATGTCTAGTGTAATATCTAGTCTATAGCTTACAGTGTTTGGTAGAAATGTTGCTGAATATCTACATTTTACTGAGCAGTAGCGAGGCTTGATGGGCAGTTATATGTGATCTTTTCTGTCTTGTGTAGAACCTGGCTTTCTTCAGTAACCCGCTGCGGGCGAGCTGGAGTCAGCTCTCTGAGGTGCTCAGCTGGCAGTTCTCGAGTTTCGCAGGCCGAGGGCTCAACAAGGAGCAGCTAAACATGCTGGGAGATAAACTTCTGGGTAAGTTTAATATACTGACATAAAAGGCTTATAACCAGAGTTTGGAAAAATGCTGCAAAAGTGGGCGTGGTCAATTCAGACTGTTTATGCATATAAAATGGAAAACTGTGCATACATTCAGAGAATGTGCATAGAAACAACCTATGAGTATGATAACATTTTTATTTGATATCAAACAAATTGAGCGTAAACTACAATGGAAACGGGTGTCATGGTGGCGCAGTGGGTAGCACAACAAGGTGGTCACTGGTTCGAGCCCCGGCTGGGTCAGTTGACATTTCTGTGTTGAGTTTGCATGTTCTCCCCGTGTTCACATGAGTTTTCTCCGGGTGCTCCGGTTTCCCCCCACAGTCCAAAGACATGTGCTATAGGTGAATTGAATAAGTCAATTTGGCCGTATGTGTATGTGTGTGAATGCAAGTGTGTATGGGTTTTTCCCAGTGTTGCATCCGCTGTGTAAAACATATGCTGGATAAGTTGGCGGTTCATTCCGCTGTGGCGACCCCTGATTAATAAAGGGACTAAGCCGAAAAGAAAATGAATGAATACAATGGAAACACAGCTACTGAATAAATTCCAGCATGTATTTCAAAAAAGTGATTTTGTTTTAACAGATCATGATGTGATAACAAAAAACGGGCATGATGGGACAGCATTAGTTGGCAATCCAGCAGACTGACCACATTGTGAAACATCTTAAATGTTGTTTTGGTCATATTAAAATCTCTTGTTGTCTGTCATCGATGTTGTTCAATATTACTACCTTCAAAACTGTCTCGAGTGGCTGTGCTCCTAAAGAGCATCTCAGGCTTCCAAAAGCCACCGCACTTTCATTGCATTGTGTCTTTGCGAAAATCATTTATTTGAAAAGAAATATGGCCTACAGTGGCTTCTCCTATGGCAGCAAACTCCAATTTATGATATGTAACAGCAGTTTAGCAGGAAGTGGCGATTATGTTCTCTTTGAACCATTGGATAGAAGTGGTGCTTTATCTGCAAATGTTTTAAACAATATTCCCAACATAGGCTCATTCTGAAAACGTAGCCCTATATACATTTCTGGAGATCGCAAATGATGTAGCCTGAAGTACGTTTGGCTGCATTTCAGCTTTAAAACGGACACTTCGGGGCGGTATGATGCTGTTCCTTTTTGCGCTTACCAGCTGACCGCTGTGTGGAAGGCTTTCCCACTGTTACCAGTTTGTCCAGTTAGCTCGTCATGTACGTCGGCAGACTTGAGAAACAGACAGGAGCTGACCACGACGACGGGGTTCGAATCTGGCGAAGAACGGTTCCATAAAGCGGATATGATAAAAAAACAGAAGCCAAAAAATAAAATAAACAAGTAAATAACAGGGTGAGTATGTGGTAAAATCTGAAACGTGGTAAAATTCAGGGGGCTTTTCTTTTTCTGGATTGCTTTTTAAAAACGGACAGTTGGGTTTAGGGAAGTGGGTGGGCAGGTCAATTGGTGCTTTTGAAAACACTGTTGGTTGGGTTTAGGGGTCGGTCAGTCAGTCTGTCAGTCGACAGCGGCCTCTGGTTGATTAACGAGAACAAAAACGTCAAGAAACGTAGCTCCTGGAATGTAATTGACACTCTCCAGAAATGTATATAGCTGTACGTTTTCAGAATGAGCCTGGGTTGGATATTGCAGTTTTGTGCATAAGTCTAATTAGCATCTTTGGATGTAAACACAGGTAATGAGCATCATAGATTTCAACAAATGCACACTGTAGTTCACCAGCACATGCAACAAAAGGAATGTATATTCGACATGGTTTTGTATGCTTACAATAAATACATTATTCAAATAGACACGCTGTTATTTAGCAGCATTTTTATATGATATTTTTGATTTCAGTACTATGCTAAAGTTTCGGTCCCCCAACATTTTTGGTGTTTGGCAAAGTTTTAATGGCCTTATATTTATAAGACTGGTCTCTGCATTAAGATATAAACAGATAGAAAAGAAATATGTACACAAAATTGAGAAATTTTTTAGAATAAAATGGCTCCTGCTGGCAAAAGACAGTATTAAGGCCCTATACCAGGTTTCCCCAAGTTCAACTTGTAATTTAGTTGTTTTTTCTGCTTTTTCCCCTTCTGTCCCGGTAATCCCATACAATACTCAGGTCTGGACTCTGTGGAGGCCATTTCATGACCATTTCATAAGAAAAGATGTTTTTGTCTATAAATATCATTTTACTGTTCAGGTGAAGAGCAAGATATTGTTATACTATTTCAAGAGTTCACACTTAGCTGATGATTAATTATAAAGCTTGTTTGGCATGCTGTCCCAGGAGAGAGCCCTGACCTCAATAGATCCTCGAGCGCGGGGCTCCCTCCCGTTTGCAAGGCGAGAGGGGAGTTTGAGCTCAGGTAGATCTCGAAAACTCCCCTGCTGTGGTAACTAATGAACAGATAGTGACTGATCTTAAGAGATAACTACTTACTAGGAGCATGTCTATGGTGCTGATTTGGATTAGTCAATTAACTTAAGTTGCATGTTTTTGGATGATGGGAGGAAACCAGGGAACCCGGGGGAAACCCACGTGAACACGGGGAGACCGTGTAAACTTCGCACAGAAACGTCGGCTGGCTTGGTAAGGACTAGAACCAGTGACGTTCTTGCTGTGAGGCAACAGTGCTAACCACTGGGCCACCGTGCCACCTGTCTAGGAAAGGAGGAGGAGTAGGGGTGGAAGGGGGATTCTTCGAAATGAAGATGGCTGTTATATGAAACTTAGGGTATTTATAGTGGCTTAGTAACCGTCTGATTGGAGAATCATGAACTGAATAATGCGGAACCGGCTGCAAGCAATCATAAGCATGTGATCCTCTCAAAATTAGTTTATGAATAAACTTCACATAATTACACTTTATGAATAATTATACTAGAATTATAAATAATTATGACAAATCCAATTGCCAACGACTTTTGCAGAGTACTGTACATGAAAGGGCTGTGAAGGATTTTATTTTTGAGACACTGACCTATTGTCGATTGCTCAATTTAGGGTTTTATGAAATTATAATGTGTTTTTATGTCATTTTTATGTCATTGTCAGCTTTAATACACTTTTCACTTACCCTTATGTTTTTTTAAAATAAACTTTATATCTAAACAGTGCTTTGAAATTGTTTCTAAAGGTCAACATGGTTCTTATAACGACTGCCAGGTTTCTTGGTCCAAGTTCTGCAAGGTAAAAATGAATAAGTATTATTTTGATCTTACTGTAAGCATCACAAAAAGTACAATAACATAAATCCTATGGTTGTTGTTTTTTATTGCTCTTTTAGGAGATCATCCCTGGAAAATCATTTAGTTTTTGGATGTGGCTGGACTCTATCTTGGACCTAATTAAGAAACATTTACTTCCTGTTTGGATTGATGGGTCAGTGCTTGCATGAAGTTTAAGCTAAAGTCAACTCTAAACAGTATTAGCTAGTTAACTTTAGAGTACTCAAATAAGCATACAAAACAACATTACATATAACAACATATAACATAACATATAACATTACATAACATATTACATATAACATAACATATAACAACATATAATGACGTATAAAATTACATTTATTATTTTATATAACCTGACATAACATATAACAACATATAAAATTACATATATAATTTTATGTAACCCTACATAACATAACATATCATATAACAACATATAACGTATAACAACATATAACATTACATATAACATAACATACTGGGTAAAATTGATCTATTTACAATTACATTTGACTGGTAAACTAACAAAAATATTCTAAAACTGTTTATGTTCCTATCAGGTTATATTGAATTCAGAATTTTCACTAAAAGTTCAAAACGTTCAGTGCTTACATTTAAAGAAAAAACATTTAAATTTTAGTATTACGCAAACATTGAGGCATTATGAGTTACATTTAAATGAAAATTTCCTCATCATTCCCTTACATTCAAGTGGCTCTAAATGGAATGTCTTTCTTTTGTTGAACACAAAAATCTATAGTAGGAACAAAAACATACCATGGAAGTCAATGGGTGTGTTTTTCCCCAAAATTCAGAAGAAAAACACTCAAACAGGTTTTGAACAAGTAGATGCTGGGTATTTGATGAGAGAAATTTCATTTTTGGGTGAACTATCTCTTTTTATATATTTGGAAATTCTAAAACAATAGTAACAATACTCATAAATCATGTATAATTAATGCAACTTATCCTAAACCTAAACCTAAACCTAAGCCTAATCCCTACCCAAACCATACAGTTTGTAAATGTAGTTAATAACATTACTCAGTAGTTCAATCCATCGTTACACTATAAGAAGGACACCATAAAAGAAACTGTACCCAAACCTTTGTTCATCATGACCTTTCCAAATCATTAGCTAAAGTTTGAGAACTTTGTCTCTTAGCTGGGATATAATTAATTGAGCTTTCTATTAACTTTTCTGCAATGCTGAATGCTTTTTTCTTCCAATTTCCATGCAATGCATTCTGGCGCATGTAAGAGGTACATCAGCAACTTCTTACTCTGATCTTTTTTTTTGTTTTTTAGTTGCATAATGGGATTTGTGAGTAAAGAGATGGAGCGTGCTTTACTGAAAGAAAAGGAGCCCGGAACATTCCTGCTACGCTTTAGTGAAAGCCACCTTGGAGGAATCACCTTCACCTGGGTTGAACAGGATGAAAATGGTTTGTGCTTTCAAGGCGGTCACGAAATAGACATTACAATAGTATTCCCTATTGTTTAAGAAAGATAACAACATACAAGTTTGTAAGTTGCTGTGCCTGCCTGCCCACGCAGGTTAGAGGTCTTAAAGTTTAAGGAACTTTAGATTGTTTTGATTTCCGTCGATGAGACACCGTCTTGGATTTGCAGAGGGAAATTCCAGCCTGGATTTGTTCCATGCTTTAGAGACGCCTTTTATACCCTTACAGCTCAGATCTGAGCAGGTTTATCTTTATGCTTTTATTGTATTAAATACAGTGGCAAGCATAAATGAGTACGTGCCTTACAGATCTCTCTTATAAAATACTAAATATGTTATGCTATTTATAGCATAACATGTTATAGATATTTATGTATATACAGTACATTAGATTGGTCAGATTAGTCCACAACTGAAAGAACATTTTTTAAGATCACAGTGCAAAAAATGAGTAAACCCCAAATAAATATGCTAGGGTAAAAGTTTAATAAAATAAAATATTAAATAACAAAATATTAAATAAAATTTGATGAGGAAAAATTAAGAATACCATAAAAAATATACAATTTATTTTTGCATTCTTATTATCAGGGTGTCTGCGGGGTGTTTCAAAAACAAGGCCTTAAAAGGTCTTAAATTCACTGAACGATAGTATTGTATGTCTTAAAGGTGCTGTATGTCAGTTTTTGACTCTTCTTAAACATAAAAATACCTTAATATGTTTGCAGATATTTAAGAAACAAGTGAAGATTCTTGTTTAAGTGAAGTCAGATATTCTGCTTTGAAAATATGCAATACATGCTGGAACGGCATCTTTGTTTTGGTCCCTTTAAACCCCCCACTGCCAGTTCAGCCAATTCTATGTCAGCACCCATAACCCTAACCCAAGATTTGTATTGATAAGTAATTTGGCTGTTTGCACCAGACGAAACACGACAGAAATTTAATTACAGCCATTCAGAAGCACAGAATAGTGCACTTACTGCATACCAACGAAATGGTAAGGTTTATAATCTAATTAATATATAATAAACCTCTTTAACATTATTAAATGTACATGGTGAATTACTGATATGTGTTGGTTTGCACAGTTGGTTTTAGTCACAGTTCTAAAGTTAAATTTCAAACGTTTATTTTATTTTCAAGATCTGAGGTAAACTATCTGCTGCTGCTTTCAGTAGTATGGCAATAAATGTCATGTAAAATGGCATTCAAACATTGTTAACCATTAACACTGAATAAACCACATGAGGTGTACCTGAGGTTAACATTGTCAAATGCAAGAAAGCGAAGCTGTATCTAAAATAGGTGTTGGTTAGGACAAAACTATATGCAAAATATTCCTTCTTTTGCGTGCTATTGCTTTTATTTAGAACACGACTTAAATCAGCCTTAAATCACCGTTTAGCCTTGATAGTCAGGCACACTTCTGTTGGTGTCGTCAATCTGGCAACCTGTGCCTGCGTGTGTTTTTTAATGAGGAGTGCGATACCTAGTTCAACCACTGGGTGTCAAACTTACATACTGCACCTTTAAAGAATATTATTGTAAAGCTAACCAATCGGGCTGACACCCATATAGTCACCAACAAACCATCTCAGTAAAACTTTTAACAAATTTCTATTTATGACTCTATTTACCAATATTGTTTAGTTATTTTCCTTGCAATGACATTTGTTTAAACGTTCTCAATATATGGAACATTGATCATATTTGGTGAGCACACTGACCTGGACAGACTGCTGTACATACATTTAGTTTATTATAGTTTTTAAAGCTTTTCAAAAACACATACGCATACAATTAGGGGTTGCTTGTTTTGGCACATGGTTTAAAATATGTGGCTAAAAAATAAATCATTATTATTTTTTTAAGGGGCAAGTACAAATCTTTTCCACTAGGAAACAAACAACCGGAAACAAAACAAAACCAGAACAGTCGAGAAAACCCTTTCATTTAGTCTTGACTGCAGAACCCCTGAATGCATTATGTTTCTATTCCTAAAGATGTTAGGTGACCACACTCATATTTTAATGAATATAATGGTTCGATAAAATGTTTTGTTTAAATGCACCAAAATATAAAGTCTATATTCACTGAGAAATAGATACAAATATTCATTTTCAAAATACTTGTACTCATTTAAATAAGCCTGTTTTATGCCTACAGGAGATCCAAAGTTCATCTCTGTCGAGCCATACACGAAAAACCGCCTCAACGCTTTGCCCATCGCTGACATAATCCGTGACTATAAGGTCATTGCAGACGGTGTCGTTCCAGAGAATCCCCTAAACTTCCTTTATCCAGACATCCCGAAGGACGAGGCTTTTGGGAAACATTACAATAGCCAGCAGAACAAAGGTTAGACGTCCGTAAACTCTATCTGGAATATAATATTTCTCCCATATATTGTGAGAAATCTCATTCAATGACTTACTACAGTGGCCAAGAGAGCTTAACATGATGCAATTTAAGAAAATACATGCAATTAAATAAAATACCAGCAAATACAGATCTTCATCACTTTGACAGCAAAAATGTGATGAACCCGGCTATTTAGATTATGCTTATTTAGGCTAATAATATACAAAAGACAAGGGAATTGTGTAATCATAAACAAAAAACCTCACCATTCCCCATTCTCACAGGGCTTCAGCATCAATGCTTCCCATTCACTTCAAATGGGTGACGTCAAGCTTTCCTCGCTGCAAAATTTGGGAGTTTTTCAACTACAAGCACCAACCAGCCAATCAGATCGCTTTATGCAAATACCCCAGCTTAGACAGTAGCCGATTGCGGATTAATTTCATTGGCTGACACTGCTATGACGATCGCATCAGCCAGAACTTCAGACACACCCTCCATCAAGTGTTGACGCTGAAGCCTCGTGTGAATTGGGCGTTAAAGATCACAGCTCAATAAGCAAATCCCAGCCAGTTCCGTCACGTTTTTGGGTCCCGTTGCATTGCGTTCTGTGCTATTTGCATGTGTTGTGAGAATTTGCAGAGCGTTTCCTTAATTTCAATTCAATTCAATTCACCTTTATTTCTATAGCGCTTTTACAATGTAGATTGTGTCAAAGCAGCTTAACATAGAAGTTCTAGTAAATTGAAACTGTGTCAGTCCAGTTTTCAGAAGTTTAGTTTACTTCAGCGGCCGACAGCGGTGAGGAACAAAACTTCTCCAATTGGCGAAAGTGAAGGAAAAAACCTTGAGAGAAACCAGGCTCAGTTAGGCATGAACATTTTTCGTCTGGTCAAACTTTTTGTGGAGAGCTGCAGTCTAGGTGCTGGAGGCAGGAGAACGCTGGGCGTCCATCGTGGAGACACCCTGCAGGTGTAATTGGTTTGCACTGTGAGAATTTGCATTACGCTTGCTGTCAAACCAATGAAGATCTTTTCTTAATCTGCTGGAGTTTTTTGTAATTTGCTGGTGTTTTCTTAAATTGCAGCACATTAAGCTCTCTCAGCCACTGTAACGTACTATATTTAGTAATACAAAGTTACATATTTTTACTGTATTTAGACGGAAAAGTTAAAAAACATTCATTTTAATCATCTCATTTTATATTTGATTGACCATTCTAAGGCTGACATTAAACCATTTCTCTGCTTTGTTGTTCTTTTACAGTTTGTCCTTACATTCCGACACATTTAGTTCCAATTTCCCATCGGTATGAGCATCTTCATTCCTTTCAAATTAATATGCAGTGTTATGATTTGTTGATACAAGTGTTGCATGTTTGCATGAAATGATTCTGATGATTTTTTGGGGGGGGATTTTCTCAATCTCAGTGTTCCAGCACAACATTTGTGTTCCTCTCCTGAGCCTCCAATGTCTCCTGGAATGTTTGAAATCATTACCCAGCACCTCAGTCCCTTCGAGTTTGAGAGCGCTGTAAATAATATTTTTTAACATATTTCACAGCTTTCTATGATGATGATGATGATGATGATTTGTGAGTCAAAATATCCAGTTTAATCAAATTTATAAAACTGATTTTATATGTAGTAAAGGGGTCTACTTACTTTAATGTCTAAATAACTTTTGTGAAAATTAAATGTCAAAATATGAGTGAAATAAGCTTCCTGCGCAATTTATTGTAACAGATTATTCTTCAGATGATTCTTTTTCTAAATTTTCCTTACAAGATGTACAGTGGGAGAAATAACTATTGAGAACGTCACCATTTTTCTCAGAAAACATATTTTTAAATGTGCCGTTGAGTTGAAATTTTCACTAGATGTTGGTAACAACCAAAGAAATCCATATAAGCAAAGAAAACTAATCGAATTAGTTGACAAATGAAGTTATGTGTAATAAACGGAAATGACCCCAGGAGAAAGTATTGAACACATGAAGAAAGGGAGCTGTAGAAAGGCAGTGAAAGCCCAGACAGTAGCTGAAATCCCTTAGACGTGCTTCAGCAACTGCTTCCCTTCCTCTGTGTAAATGAATATCATCTGCTGCAGTCCAACGTCTACATTAGCAGATGATGAAGATGAAACCAGAGTGGACATTTCAGCAAGACAATGATCCAAAACACAGCCAAGGAAACTCTCAAATGCTTTCAGAGAAAGAAAATCAAGCTGTAGAATGGCCCAGCCAATCACCTGAGCTGAATCTAATATAAAATACAAAATAAAGATCAGATTTGATAGACGAGACCGACAGAACCATCAAGATTTGTACACTCTGTTGAAGTCTGTGAAAAGCTCACACCTGAGCAATTCATGTGACTTCATTCTCCATATGAGAGGCGTATTTAAGCTGCCTTCAACAAAAAAGCCTAAAATTTAAAGTATTCAATACATTTCAGTAGTTCAGTACTTTCTCCTTGTGTCATTTCATTGTTATTACACATAACTGATTTTTCATATTTGTTTTGGTTTTTGTTTTATTTTTATATGTGTATTGTTTGGATTTTTACCAAAATCTGGTTCAATTCCATGTCAGCATCTTCTTTAGAAATATTAATCCCAGGAAAAAAACATGACGTCTTTAATACTTATTTCCCCCTGTGTATTTCTGCACATAAAACGTTAGACTGAATGACATTTTAGTGGGTGTCTTCTGCAAATCATGGTGAAAACAATAGTCATTTATTTAATACTGGCTCAGAAAAGCTTCATCTTTGACGAATAGCAATTGGAGACCAAGTGACGGTGCACTTAAAAGTGAACATTCATTCACACTCAGATGATAGAACTTATTTTTAATTCTGTTGATACAAAACAAGATATACTGAAGAATGCAAAATCCATTGACATCTATAGTAAGAACAAAAAATACTATGGAAGTGAATGGCTGTTCAACATTCTTCAAAATATCTCTCTTGTGATTCTGACGACAGAAACTTAAACTGATTTGGAACAAGTGGAGGAAATTTTCATTTTTGGGTGAACCATCCCTTTGATCAAGTTTTATTAATTAAGCAGATAGAGGACATGACCTGACAGTGTGTTCTTGTTTACGTTGCAGATGAGTTCACCATAAAAAAGGCAAAGACCGCAATTCAGTTGGATCCAAGAATTTTGATGTGGTTTAATTCCTTCCATCTCTTTATTCTGCATGGTTCTCTTTGCCATTTTTTACTTTTTTTATACATCACTGTAATGCATAATTGTTCTAAAAGAGAGTGTATATTCAACACAATAACTGTTATATATGTATGTTATACATGTGTCGTCATTCTAGATCAAATCCTGATCCAAATTTGGTTGGTGATAAACCATTGTCTGTATAGGCTGAGGAGTTCTGTAAATTTAGATTTATTCAAACATTAATCTGGTTTAAGATTATACTAAATTTAACTGTTTATGTATATATTATGACACGCTTGTTGTTTCTGTTGTATTTTTTTAAATAAAGAATTTTAAGGTTTCTCTCTGGTGTTGTTAGTTGAAACCGTAGTAGAAATGGAGTTTATTCATTCATTCATTCATTCATTTTCTTTTCAGCTTAGTCCCTTTATTAATCTGGGGTCGCCACAGTGGAATGAACCGCCAACTTATCCAGCATAGAAATGGAGTTTAGTAAGTATCAAATATGTTGGTATTATACTCGTGGCTATTCCAGGAAGCAGGTTATGTGACATACTGGGATAAATCAGGATATGAAAGTGCATAACCTCAGCTTTCAGTTCTAAAAACTGAGGTAACTTCAGTAAGGTAATGTTCTGAACATAACCTGATCTGGAGCAGGTTATGTTTCATGTTTAGTTCCCTGCTAAGCGTTATATACTGAAAAAAGTTAAACCTACATTCAAAACAAGACACATTGCGAAAAAATGTACATTTAAAGTTCATTTTAAGATTGAATTAAGTAAAAAAATATGGTTAACCTGCCTTCAAGTAAAAACGAACACCCTTCAAAAGAATTAATGCATTAGATTTTCTCAAAATATTTTACTTCAAACCAGCAGTTTTCATGTTATGTGACCGACCACATGAAAAAAGTACTGATGTTCATTCATTTTCCTTCAGCTTAGTCCCTTATTTATTAGGGGTCACCACAGCGGAATGAACCACCAACTATTCCAGCATTTGTTTTATGCACCGGATGCCCTTCACAGCCACAACCCAGTACTAAGAAAAAATCATTCACACACACACATACACCCAGAGGAAACCCACGCCAACCCGGGGAGAACAACTCCACACGGAAATGCCAACTGGCCCAGCTGGGACTTGAACCAGCATCCTTCTTCCTGTGAGGCAACAGTGCTAACCACTGAGCCAATTACAATTAAGTACAAACTTGTGTGACATTTATAGCCATACTAAAAGCTTTTGGAACTGACATACCTTACAAGCAGATTTAGGGTTGATCTTAACTCAGGATTAATGTGAAAGATAAGTTAAACCTGTTTTCTGGAATACACTTGTATTACAATTAGATGAGACAGACACATTCCTGTGTTTTAATCAGTCTATTTCATCCACATTCCTTCTTTCTTTGAGTGCAAATGAACTTTTCTGATATTGTGAAATATCAAAATGTACAAATGAACGATAAGAAGCTTCTTTTATTGCAAAATGACAACAAATGCTATGGGGTTATGTGAGAATCAGGCCTGAAGATAAAACATTTAGCTTTTTTTGGACTTAAAACAAAACTTATGATTTGAGATGGCAAAGATTCAATTTCATCTGGCTAGGGCGGTTCAACAACACGTCCCTAAAAATCAGGTCAGTAGGTCAGCGTTTGGTCTGGTTGAATACATCAGTCCACACTAGCATTTACAGTACAAAATCAATATGATCAAACATGTTTTTGAATGCAGGATACTTCTGAAAGTCCTCAAACGTTGACAAGCTGTAAATGTTTCAGACCTCTGCATTTAGCTTCATTTGGTGATCTGATTGACAGACATGTCTTAAAGGGCTCCTATTTTACTCCTTTTACAAGATGTAAATTAGGTCTTCAGTGTCTCTTCAGAATGTGTCTAGAAGGTTTCTGCTCAAAACACCCATCAGAAAAGTTTTTATATCCTCCTAAATATGAGAACTTTGGTGTTAGAGGACATTGTGTTGGATATTGTAGCTGTTTTTGTTGTAATACTTAAGTTTCTTTGCAAATCTTGTACTGTGGACTTAATTTACAAGTTACTACTAAGAAATGTTAGCGTGCTCCTGTCAAGGAAAACCCCAGGAAACTACATCATGTTGTGACGGGCCTCAAAATCACTGGGATTTGGATATTTTAACACCAGGAAATAAAAAAAAAGACACTTGTATTTATATATCTCTAATATGACTGTGGAAACACTATACCTACACACAGTCCTGTCCAAACAGCTTCCAAAAGTTGATTTTGCATCATACACTCACTGCCCACTTTATTAGGTACACGTTACTAGTACCGAGTTGGACTCCCTTTTGCCTTCAGAGCTGCCTTCATCATTCATGGCATAGATTCAACAAGATACTGGAAATATTCCTCAGAGATTTTGGTCCATATTGGCATAAGGTGCTGCAGATTTGTCGGCTGCACATCCATAATGTGAATCTCTCATTCCACCACATCCCAAAGGTGCTCTATTGGATTGAGTTATGGTGACTGTGGAGGCCATTTGAGTGCAGTGAACTCATTGTCAAGTTCAAGAAACCAGTCTGAGATGATTTGTGCTTTATGACATGACGTGTTATCCTGCTGGAAGTAGCCATCAGAACACTGTCGTCATAAAGGAATGGACATGGTCAGCAACAATACTCAGGTAGGCTGTGGCATTGACACGATGCTCAATTGGTACTAATAGGCCCAAAGTGTGCCAAGAAAATATCCCCCACATCAATACACCACCACCACCAGCCTGAACCTTTGATACAATGCAGTTTGAATCCATGCTTTCATGGTGTTGACGCCAAATTCTGACCCTCCAATCTGAATGTCGCAGCAGACGACAACGTTTTTCCAAAGTTCTACTTTCCAATTTGCCAACTGTCGAGCCTGTGTGAATTGTAGCCTGTTTCCTGTTCTTAGTTGACAGGAGCGGCACCCAATATGGTCTTCTGCTGCTGTAGCCCATCCGCCTCAAGGTGGGACGTGTTGTGCATTCAGAGATGCTCTTCTGCATACCTTGGTTGTTACGAGTGGTTATTTTAATTACTGTTGCCTTTCTATGAGCTCAAACTAGTCTGGCCATTCTCGTCTGACATCAACGAGGCATTTGCGCCCACAGAACTGCCTCTAACTGGATATTTTCTCTTTTTCGGACCATTCTCTCTAAACCTTAGCGATGGTTGTGCGTGAAAATCCCAGTAGATCAGAAGTTTCTGAAATACTCAGACCAGTCCATCTGGCACCAACAACCATGCCACGTTCAAAGTCCCTTTAATCACCTTTCTCCCCATTCTGATGCTTAGTTTGAACCGCAGCAGATCGTCTTGACCATGTTAAGGAGCCCAATACAGTTAGCTACTGTACCTAATACAGTAGCTGGTGAGTGTACTGTAGGTGCCAATAAATACCAGGTGTAAACAGGGCCTTAAATTACAATGCACATTTCCTAGTGCATTGGGGAATTGTAGTTGTTGACATCATGAGGTTGAGAATGTTGCTGAGTGGGCAGGACTGTGTGTGTGTTCCAAGAAACATGGGAAAAATATTCACCCACATTCTTCCTGTTAGCATATGTCAAGCGTTCGCACAGTACAATCCAGAGAATTAGAAGTAGAAGTAGTCTAATCATGTTTGCCTTTTTTCTCATAAACAAAAACAAATTCTATTTTATACAACAAGTACATCACTAAATGCTAAACATCCATTTTGTTTAGACAATCGGTTTCAAATGCTTTTATTTTAATTTGATGCAAATAAAATTTTTATCCATTGTATCTCTGCAACTAAATATGACATTTGCTTCATTCTCGTGGCCTAAACATGCTGGGGTGACGAGATCTACAGATGTTTATCAGAAGTGAAATGTCATCCAAAAACAAAATGAGTCAATGAACAATACGTTGGAATTATGAGTTTCGTTTCTCGAACAATACAGACGCTACTATGGAGTAACTTTCATATCCTTGTCGTACTGTCGTAATGTTTTGGAATAAATATTGAGCTCACAAAAGATGGAATGTTTGAAATGTTCCTCAGAGATTTAGTCTATATTGACATTTAGATATTTATATAGTTTTGCAGATTTTATGGCTGCATATTAGTAAAGCAAATCTGGGAGATTTCACCAAATTCCAAAGGTGATCTATTATAGGAACACTCCACTTTTTTGGTAAACAGGCTCCTAGAGTTAAACTGTTAATTTATAGCAATGTTCATTTTCCATTTGTCTTAGTACACCATGTAACTACAGAAGAGTCAAGCTTTAAATGGGAAAATCATCAAAAGCCTATTTTATACAATAGAGATGCTAATGGTCTAATCTGATTCAACAATTTATGCTAAGCTAAGCTAAAAGTGCTCTCGCCAGACCCTGAAATTGGCTGAGTGGATAAAGAAATGGTAAAAAATTGACTGTTTAACTGATTCAACTGATTTGTAAAATATTAGTGCGGCACGATGGCTCAGTGGTTAGCAATGTCGCCTCACAACAAGAAGGTCGCTGGTTCGAGTCTTGACTGTGCCAGTTGGCATTTCTGTGTGGAGTTAGCATGTTCTCCCCGTGTTCGCATAGGTTTCCCCCACAGTCCAAAGACATGCGCTATAGGTGAATTGGGTAAACAAAATTGTCCATAATCTATGAGTCTGTGTGAATGTGAGTGTATGGGATTTTGCCAGTACTCGGTTGCAGCTGGAAGAGCATCCACTTCATAAAGCATATGTCGGAATAGTTGCTGGTTTATTCCGTTGTGGTGACCCCAGATAAATAAGGGACTAAGCCGAAGGACAATAAATAAATGAATGTTTTAAGTCCCTCCAGAATTTTGCAGGACGATTTTTTTTTTATTTGCAGCCTAAAATGACTGATTTTGTGATGGTTTTTCTCAAAACGTACGGCATTATTTGCTTAAATTCTTGTAATTTACTGAAAATAAACAACAACAAAAAAAAAACAACTTTGCACATGCAAAATTCAGGAAGGACAGTCTATTGCTTTGAAATCTATTCAATCCAGGCTCATTCTGATTAGGTACCCCAATATACATTTCTGGAGAACGCCCAATACATCCCAGAAAGTTAGTTTTTTTTGCTATTTTTGTGAATCCACCAGAGGCCGTTGTGTGCGCTTTTTTTTAGACCTCAAATTTTTCTTGTGAGTACCATTCCTGCCTGTCCGGTCTGCTGTCCAGCTGTTCTCGCGTAAATCCACCAAAGGCCGCTTTTGACTGACTGTCTTACTAACTTACCAACTGACCAATCCCCCCACCCACCCCTTTCCCTAAACCCAACCAACATTGTTTTAAAAAGCACCAGTTGACCCGCCCACTTCCTTCCCTAAACCAAACCAACAGTTTTAAAAAGCAAACCAGAAAAAGAAAAGCCCTCACCTGATTTTTACCACGTTTTCAGATTTTACCACATTCTCACCCTGTTATTTACTTGTTTATTTTATTTTTTGGCTTCTGATTTTGTATTACCCACTTTCTGAAACCGTTCTTCATCGGACTCAAACCTCGTCGTTGCAGTCAACTCCGCACTGCATCTTAAGTCCGCTGATGTACATGTCGAGCTACCGGACAAACTGGTAACAGCAGAAAAGCCATCCATATAGAGGTAAACGGTCAGCTGGTAAGCGCAAAAATGATCGGCATCATACTGCACTGTAGTGTTCATTTTAAAGACAAAATGTAGCTATAAAAACTTCTGGCTACATAATTCATGACCTCCAGAAATGTAAATAGGGCTACGTTTTCAGAATGAGCCTATGTTGGATCTCTTGAGTGTGATGATTATTTGAGTTTCAAGAGTTCACACTTAGCTGATGATTGATCATAAAGCTTGTTTGCCATGCTGTGCAAGGCAAGCAGGGAGTTTGAGCCCAGGTAGATCTCGAGAACTCCCCTGCTGTGGAAGCTAATGAACAGATAGTGATTGCTCTTAGATATAACTACTTACTAGGAGCATGTCTATGGTGCCGAATTGGATTAGTCAATTAACTTAGGTAGCATGTTTTTGGATGGTGGGAGGAAACCGGAGAACCCAGGGTAAACACACGTAAACACGAGGAGAACGTGTAAACCCTGCACAGAAACGTTGGCTGGCTTGGTAAGGACTAGAACCAGTGACGTTCTTGCTGTGAGGCAACAGTGCTAACCACTGGGCCACCGTGCCACCCATCTAGGAAAGGAGGAGGAGTAGGGGTGGAAGGGGGGATTCTTCAAAATGAAGATGGCTGTTATATGGAATTTAGGGTATTTACAGTGGCTTAGGAATCGTCTGATTGGTGAATGACAGATTGAATAACGCAGGACCGGCTGCAAGCAGTCATAAGCACGTGATCCTTTCGAAATTAGTTTATAAATAAACTTCACTTAGTGAACTTGTTGGAATTTTCAAGAAAGCATATGATTTGAGCTTTGTAACATGACTCATTATCCTTCTGGAAGACGCCATCACAAGATATTATGCTGTTGTCAAAAAAAAAACAATTGATGTGTTCAGTAAAAAACCCATGCCAATGAAATGATGTGAAGTTGGTGTAAAATGGGTAAAGAGTGTTCCAGTATAATTTCCTAAATTACTCCATCAGCATCATTATCAAACCCATGCTGTCTTGCTGTTTAGGCCAAATGCTGAGCCTACTAATCATAAGTTACAACAGAAATCAAAAGACAACGTGACTCATCAGTTCAGGTTTTGTGTATCTTTGCAAATTGGAGCCTCATTTTCCTGTTTTCAGCTGACATGAGTGACACCATTTGCTCTTCTGCTGCTGTAGCTCATCTGACTCAATGTTTGACTTGTTGTGCATTCAGTGTTTATTTGTATTATGCTTTATTATCAGTTTCAAAATACATGTACACTCACATAACTGCTACTCACAGCATATTTTCTCTTTTTCAGGCCATTCTCTGCAAACCTTATAGAGAAGGTTGTGAGGTAAAATCCCAGCTGAACAGCAGTTTTTGAAATACTCCACTGGGCATTTTGAAAATGTTGAAAACCAAAAACAATTAACATTTTTAGTAGGAAAAAAACACTATGGAAGTCAATGGTGCTTTCCAACATCCTAATATCTTCTTTTGTGTTTATCAGAAGAAGCAAAATCAAACAGGTTGAGTGGCGGATGAGTAAATCATGACAGAATTTTCATTAAATCATCATTTTCCCACATTCTGATGCTTGTTTATTTGTTGCACTGAGTTGCATCAATTTGATGCCGTTTAGCTATTTGCATTAAAGAGCAGTTGAACAGGTGTATCTAATCAGATGGCTTGTGAGTGAGGTAATGCAATTTAAAGTTAATTAATTCTGAAACACGTAAATCCTTAAAAGATCCGTATGTAACTTCCACCACTAGAGGGCACTTATTCACAACAAACAAAGGCATAGTTTGATGACACTAAGACTAAGGCTGTTTCTCAATTCCAAGAACGCTGAGAACAGACTTGCGTTCTTGTGAAGACTGGTTTCCTCAGAAGGCTGCGAGAACAGAGGACTCATTTCTCTGAGAAGTGAGATGCTGCTTCTTCCTGATGGTCACATGACCTTCACACATTCATTTTAAGGAATATTATTTAAACAATACAGCATTAATACAACGATTTATTGTTTTTCCCCCTTTCAATATATATAACATGCACGGAAACCTTACAAATATACTTTGCACAATACAAATAAAACAGATTTTAATATGAATTTCAGCAAATAAATGCCCTTAATTAAGATTTTCAATGTTAATGTTTACTTTCACCGTCTCATTTTGGGATAGATAACTGAGATAAGTTATATCTCTCTAAACTTTAATAATAAACAGGTGTAGAATGCTGCGCTTCCCACCTCCTTTATTCAGCCGCAATGACTTCTCGAGAGAGTTTTGCGCTCAAGTCTGCATCGATGCATTATTGCATCGGAACTCCTGCAGAAATCATGTTCATAAAGGAGCTTATTATCATTGTAGTATGAAGCAGAGTAAGGCTGAAAGCTGTCAAACTGAAACAAGAGCAATGAAAAAATTGCTGATGAAAAAGTGTGACACGACACTAAAGCAGCATAGCTTTTATTATGCCACAACTCACGGTTTCTATTTCATCCTGTCAGGATCATGTGGGGAAGACGCAGTTTTATTATACTGAATACATTTTAGGGTTCTGTTATGATTTAGTCCAATTATCTAAAACTAAACCAGAAATTGAGGGTGTCCGACGGTATTAGAATGGCCACATAAACACGGTCCATGCCATTCATTAAAATGGCTTATTTCTCTGGATTTGAGCATTATTTGAAACATTTGGGTTAATGTAAGTATATAAGTCAGCAAAATAGATAAGTTAAGTTACAAAGTGTCTTTACATCAATAAAGGCCCAAAGCTTTTCAACAATCTGTCATTGCTGATATTATTTATCAGCATAAATAATAGTGTGATATTTGCATAAAATTACTAATAAAGCAAAACCTGCGTTCTTTTCTTGTTTGTTTAGACTTCTATTAATCCCAAAGGGAAATTCACGTCACAGCAGAGCTCTCCATACTATAAGATAAATAAAATAAATTACATATATAAAACGACAATAATATTAATACAATTACATTCATACTGCACACCTTAGTTTCAAACAACGAGTAGACACTAGTCCATATCTACAGTATTAATGCTATTACAATTCAGCATAATTCATCTAGTATGACTTTGGTTGGTGCACTGTTGGTAAAAATGACTTCCTGTATTGTTCCCTGTAACACCGGGGCTGAATTCATCTTGAGCTAAAAGAGCTTGCTCATGCTTGGACCGTATCAAAAAGGGGATGACTATCGTGGTTCATCACTCGATCATGTGCAATCTCTTCTATAGTGGGTAGTACACACCCTACAACAGAACCTGCCCTTTTTAAAAGCTTATGTAAATTGTTTTTCTCCTTCTCCAGCAGTCCCCCTCTCCAGCAGGATACAGCATACAGGATCACAGAAGACCCCACAGAATCATAAAAAGTCTTTAACATTGTCTGACACAAACCAAAGGACCCCAGTCGTCTTAATAAATGAATGCGACTCTGACCCTTCCTGTACACCTGAATTGTATTTTCAGACTATAGGAGCTTGTTATTTAGATATACACCAGAGTACTTATATAATGAAACAATCTCAATTACTGACTCATGTATGAGCACTGGCACCGCTTGTTGTGGATGTCTGCTAAAATCAACAATCATTTCTTTGGTCTTATTAGTATTTAATTTAAGACCGTTTGTTTCACACCAGTCAGCAAAACCTAACCCCTTCGTCTTAACCCCCAAACATCTGTTAGTATAAAAAAAGTAATGGCAGCTCTAAGATGTAATAATCAATCCTGAACAGTTAATCCAAATTTAGTCCAAAATTTAATGACTAAATGGATGTTCCATCGTTCAGATTTCTCAGTACTTTTTTGACCTGTTCCAGTTCCTTCTCGATATCATCAACCTCCAGGACATCTTAATGGTGGGTAAACAACACTGCAAACATCAGTAAATATTAGCAAAGGATTTAGTGATTTTGTTAGTTTCGTTTACTTGGA
Source organism: Danio aesculapii (assembly GCF_903798145.1). Lineage (NCBI taxonomy): Eukaryota > Metazoa > Chordata > Actinopteri > Cypriniformes > Danionidae > Danio > Danio aesculapii. The sequence goes on from NC_079443.1 coordinate 42,362,906, forward strand.
AAAGCTGTTTTATAAAAATGATAGGAAACGTGCGACACATAAAACTATTTTCTTATATTACAGTACAAACGTTCATTCATTAAAAATTTAAATAGATAACCACATGGCTGACCATCATCTCTCATGAAAAGGATAGCTCACGCAAATATGAAAATTTACTCACTATTTACATACAGGCAACGAATACAGGTTTTAGCTTATGTCAAAATATCTTCTTTCTGTTTGACAGAAACCCATAAAGGTTTAAAACAATTAAAGGAAAAGTAAAAGATGACAGAATTTACATCTTTGCATGAACTATCCCTTTAAGTGAAACAAGCATCATGTGGCTCTCCCTTTGTGCTTCTTAAATTTTTAATTACAATTTGCATAACAATGAACATACACTGCCTGACAATAGTCTTGTTGCCTTTCCAAGTTTTAGAAACAACAAATAATAACTTGACCTCTAGTTCATCATTTGGTATCAGAAGTGGCTTATATTAAAGGCAAAGGCATCTAGATTACGCTTATTTTACCAAAATAAAATATAATTATAATTAGGACAGTAAGGTCTGACTCTGCTTAGACAAAAGTCTTGTCACTGAACAGAAATAATGTGCAGTATAGAATATAAAGTCATGGTGCAGTGGAAAACGAATTAATATTGTGTATGACTCCCATAAGCTTGGAGGACTGCATCCACACATCTCTGCAATGACTCAAATAACCTATTAATAAAGTCATCTGGAATGGCAAAGAAAGCGTTCTTGCAGGACTCCCAGAGTTCATCAAGAATCTTTGGATTCATCTTCAGTGCCTCTTCCTCCTCCATCTTACCCCAGACATGCTTAATAATGTTCATGTCTGGTGATTGGGCTGGTCAATCCTAGAGCACCTTGAGCTTCTTTGTTTCAGGAACTTTGATGTGGAGGCTGAAGTATGAGAAGGAGCGCTATCCTGCTGAAGAATTTGCCCTCTCCTGTGGTTTGTAAAGTAATGGGCAGCACAAATGTCTTGATACCTCAGGCTGTTGATGTTGCCATCCACTCTGCAGATCTCTCGCACTCCCCCATACTGAATGTTACCCCAAACCATGACTTTAACTTCACTGAACTTGACGAACTTCTATGAGAATCTTGGGTCCATGTGCGCTCCATTAGGTCTTCTGCAGTATGTCTGATGATTGTGATGCAGTTCAACAGATGATTCATTGAAAAAATTTTACCTTCTGCCACTTTTCCAAATGATCAACTAGAAGTCAGGTTATTATTTGTTGCTCTCACAACTTTTGTCAGGTAGTGTACAAGGGCAATAGCACAAAAAGAGTAGCCTACAATAATAAAATGTAAGGAAAAAATAGAAAAGTAAAAAGTAATAAAAACAATTAACAACATGACATCAATTTTCTAATTTTGGTGCAAATAGTAACAAATTATGTAAGATAAGTTTAAACCTTTTTTTAACTTTTCTATTTCTTGTTTTTTATGTGCAAAGGTTGTGATTAATTATTAAAACTAGGTTGTTTATTGCCTATTTACACTTATGAATAATGAATTATAAATAATGACAATATACAAAATATTGAGATTGAGTCTTCATAATAAAATATCTTTATCTTTGAGTTGCAGTTCTGTCTTGGTACTTTGTTTCACGCTAAAAGCTAAATTTCACCAGAATTGTGAGAATCTGTGCTGCTTCTTAATATAAATGGTACGCAATGCCCAGTGGTCTCCTTCATTTTTTTTTTAATGCAAGAAAGAACATTTACAAAGATGGTTACATAAATACAAGAAGGGTTACATTAATACAGTTCCAGCAAATTCAACATGTTTAAATGTCTTATACCAAGAAAAGAGTTTTACATGCAATATAATTATTAGAGTCTATTAAGAAGTTCATATATAAATCAAAATCCTTTCTGAAAATAAAAAAGGGTGTTTCTTTGAAGATTTACATTTATGGATGTAAAATGTAGCCAGAAAAAGCAATAAATTAATAATACATTTACAATGAGATGGATCTAAGTTCAGAGAGTAACCAAAGAATACAATTTTAGGGGATATACAAAAGTTTAGAAATAAGAAGTTAATGAAATTGAAAAAAGTCAACTCAAAACACTTTACAGTAAGTACACTCCCAAAATAAATGGTTTAGCGTTTCGTCATATTGAGTATAAAATGAGAATTTAAGGGAAATACTGTTATTAAATGTATAGTGTGGTATTTATTAGGTCTCCTTCACCCAGTGTCGTGCAGAAAAATAATATGGAACGGACACAAATCCAAGTTTCGTTTCTATTTCTTTCCAGCATTGATTTTAACTCTCGTTTTCTCAGAAAACGTGTGCTTACCCGATGGCTAGTGGCTGTGCGATGAGTTTCGTAACCTCCCCCTGACAACAGGCGTCTCAGCATGAAAGGCTGTTCCGTATGCGTTTTATTGATCATAAAGCTATTCTTTTGTATTTTAAGAAAAAAACAATGAAATGTTATCATCTTATTATGAAGTATTAGTATTCGTCCATCAAACGAAATAACAATATCCTTGTGTTTCGCAGAGTTTCTGTTCTCTTATCAGTTCCTATTCTGTTGTGAGCGTGAGAGTAAAGGGAGGGCTGCGCTTCCCTGGAACAGCCATTGGTTAGGAGGTGTGGTTTTACTGTACGCATCAGAACGTGATTGGTTGTCATCGCTGGTGTATTTAAATATGGTAATTGAAGCGGTACGATTGGTCTGAAATCTTAATATGGGCTGTACCTGTGTGAGCATTTTATAATTACGAAGTCACTGAGGAGAATAAAAGGCTGAAGCAGACAGTTTAGTCTACGCGTGTTTTATCTGCTTATCCTGAGAAGCACTCCTTTAGTGGCTTGACTAAACGTCCATGTTGAAAGGTAATATATGTTATTTTTTTAGCGTTTGTTCATGCGAAATGATATGGGAAAGCTGGTGATAATGAAATGCCACGCAAAGGAGCTCGCGTTTTTGTTTATAATGTAATAAAATATTAGTATATGTCATATCATGTAATTTGCCATTTAATTTAATACATTTTACAAAATGAAAACGTGTTAAATAAGCCAATTAATTGCACAGATTAGAAGTTCTTAATAGATCCCTTAAAATAATTTTCTGCTATAGTTGGCTATTTCATTTTTCTCATATGATCATATCTGCATGATTTTTATGCAAAATATCTTGTATGCATGGATTTGATGGTTATCAAACTTTTTACAATTCACAATGAGTTAAAATAAATTAACATTTTAAAATAATTGTAACATTATAACTACTTTTAATTAAATTATTAATTAAAATGACTAATAATTTAAGAAAGTCAAATTTATTATGTAACATAAATATATAAATATACACTACCGGTCAAACGTTTGGGGTCAGTAGGATTTTTAAATGTTTTACAATAAGCTTTTCCTGCTCACCAAGGCTGCATTTATTTAATTAAAAATACAGTACAAATTGTAAAATAGTGAAATGTTATTGCACTATAAAATAACTGTTCAAAAGTAGATTATCATCTAATTTAAATATTTATTCCAGTGATTTTAAAGATGAATTTTCAGCTTCATTACTCCAGTCTTCAGTCACACGATCCTTCAGAAATCAATCTAATATTAATTATTATTATTATTAACATTATTATTATTAAAGGAAACAGTAATAAAAGCAATAATGACTGGAGTAATAGTTTCATTTGAAACTACATACAATAAGAAGTTATTTAAAATCTTAATAAATATTACACAATTGAATTTGTTTTTACAATTAATAAATGCCGCTTTGATGAACAGAATAATTTTCTTAAAAAAAAAAACATTAAAAGCAAAAACTGACCCCAAACTTTTGACCAGTAGTGAATGTAACAACAAATTTGCTCTATTACACTGGCTTCTAAAGTGAACACAATTGCACATAAAACAAGATGCTTGGTGAGATATGTCAACACTGAGAGGATGTTTTATGTAAACGCTCTTACAGTATTTCATAACGGGTTGCATTTTTTTTGTTTGCAGATGACGCTCTGGAACCAGCTGCAGCTGCTGGACTCCATGTATTTAGAGCAAGTGGATCAGCTTTACGATGAGGCTTTCCCAATGGAGATCCGACAATATCTATGTCACTGGATTGAGAGTCATGACTGGTGAGATTATCAAAATAATAATTGACACTTTTTTCCATGATAAATTGCTGCCAAACATCATAATTTTGAGATAATAAGTATGCTTACATGGACATCAATAATCTGATTTTAACTCGATTAAGACAATACTCTGATTAAGAGTCTACCATTTAAACAGTGATTTTTGATTAATTTAATCAGATTAAGATCATAATTGAACTAAACAGAAATAGAATTAAGACATGTGGAGTATGCCGATTTTAGTGCCATTATTGAGGTTCAGTACAGAAATGTAAACACCGCAATAATAATATTGCCATCATGTAGGATATTTGCCGCATTTCGTGACAGGATAATCTATACACAAACGGCTGTTTGACACTATTCTCTGCACCTACCAAGTCAGTGAAGGACCACAGACACATACACAGCGAAATGCTGAGTTTTTTTTTGCCATATGGCGTGCTATATCAAATTTTATTAAAAGCAAACTTCCAGACTTCCAGCAGTTCATACTCGCATCTAATATCTCAATTGTCACTGGGGCATACATGAAATGTTCCTGAATGAAAGTGAAAGTGCCAAACTGTAGTTAAAGTCGAAAAATTAAAAACGAAACACCCGAAATTACATGATACTCTGGAGGAAACGTGAATAGCGTGGTGACACAATGACGTTAATCGAATTACATAACATAACATAACATTCAAAAAGCAACTCATGTAAACACCTTAAACATATTATTGTCTTATTCAGATTAGGGCAAATAATTCAATCACTGATGTCCATGTAAACGTAGTCAGTGTTGTTTGCAGGGAATCCATTGCAAGTAATGAATCTCTGGCTATCGTTCGCTTCCATGAGCTCCTGAACCAACTGGATGAGCACTACAGCCGTCTCAATCTGGGAAACAACTTCCTCTTACAGCATAATATTCGCAAAATCAAGCGCAACCTACAGGTAAAAAATTATTATATTGATTTCTAACAAGATTGCATTCACTATCCTAAAAAGATATCTGACAGATAATGGACATATCTCCAATTAGGAGCACTTCCAAGAGGATCCTGTTCACATGGCTATGATCATATCCAGCACTCTGAACAAAGAGAGAAAGATACTGCAAGTTGCGCTTAGTTCTCAAGTAAGGCTTTTAGTCTTGCATCAAAGACAGCGTTTCGAAGCTGCACTTGAGTAATCATTGATGTTGGTCATTTATTTTTAGGGTAAGAGTGACTCATTGCAGGGGAACATCATGATGGAACATCAAAATGAGCTGGTCAATAAAGTCAACAATTTGAAGATGAGCGTGCAGGTGAATCATCTGCCAATAATAAAAAGGCTGTGTAGCTGACATATTATTTTTTAGATATAATTTATTTTAATCCAGCTATTTTAATTTGCTTCTAGGAGATGGAAAAGGACGTTCAGGCTCTGGAGAATATGCAAGATGATTACGACTTCAAGAGGAAGAGCTTACAGAGTCGAAGTAACATACGCTACATTTTTAGTATTTCATCGTGGCGTTACACCATTTTTTTCTTTAATCTGTATGAGACCAGAGCTACATTTGACAGCTTTTGAATGAACACAAATGGTGTGTGGTTTATCCATTTTATATTTTCAGTTGAAGCTGAAGGTGTGCAAATGAATGGCCCGATATCAAAAGAGATCCAGGAGGAGGAGATGGCAAATTGGCAAATGTTTATTGTGCTAGGCATGAAAAGAGAGGTATAGATCAAGATTATATTGCAATATTATGAATTAGACTACGAAATTGGAATATTGCGGATTCCTTCAGTATCATTTTCTTGATTTTAAGTGCATAAATTTATAAATATATGACTGTGTTAATATTATACAGTGCTCAGCATAAATGAGTACACCCCATTTTGAAAATGAACATTTTTATCCATTTGTCAGTGAATATAGGTAATATATTTGATGATGCATTTGAACAAAACAGATTTATTAAACAGATATATTTATTAAAATAATATTTTCATCTTTATAAATTGAAAGATAATACATTGAAATTCATGCAAAATATTGGATAAATAAATTACAAACTACAAAATTTTATACATTTTTTGTCTCTCTTGAATTTTGCTCTTTTAATATTTTACATTTTCCCTAACATATACATTTGGGTGTACTCATTTTGGATCGTTATCACAAATTATTTTGTTAGATTAGCTCCAGATTTGACTACGGTACTGACTAATCTAATATATATATGCACATATATAATATTGTAAAGCTTCCAATAGAAAATATTTAAATGAGAGATTTGTGAGGGGTGTACTTATATATGCTGAGCACTGTACTGTATGTGAATGTGTGTGTGCAGGTGGTGATGAAAGAAATCTCTAATGTACTGACGTTAGCAGAGCAGATCCAGTTCACACTGATAACAGAAGAGTTACCCGAGTGGAAGAAGAGACAGCAGATGGCTTGTATCGGAGGACCACCTAATGCATGTCTAGATCAACTGCAGAACTGGTGAGAACCTAGAGGGCACTTTTACCTCTAATAATAATCCTTCATTAAAGGCACAATATGCACGATTTTTCCAAAAACCACAAGAACGGTGTTATATGATTGCTGATTTCCGTTTTTACATTATACCAAATGTTTCGAACAATGTTAAAATCCAGAGAAATCAGCAATTTTAACTAGTGACACTATTGACCGTGTCCTGTGTCGCCATGCTAATGACGTCACACACCCTTGGTTTTCCGTTCACTAGATCTAGAAAATCTAAGCACCAAAGATGATAAATGTTGTGCACAGAGCCAGCCCTAAAACCCTAAATAAACAGTGCTGCTTCTCCACACAATCACAACTGGAAGAACCGTATTGGGGCTTTCACACTAGACACGGCTTGAGTTTACTCTCTTTATTCGCTCATCAAACTCACTTCACAATAGATGCAGATTTGCGTGATGGGAGGGCCATCTGCATGCCAGGGAAAATAACAGTGCCTTCAATGTCAAAAAAAAAAAACTTCCTCCACCCACTCCAGCGATGCACCGCAGAGATTACATGAGTCACTTTCAAAATAGTTAATTAATATCTGGGTTGTTCTTCAACAAAACATTGCTAATAGTTTTTTTAAAAGGGAAACGGTGGTGTGGATATTGGCATAAATACATGTTTAATGCTGCAACATATGCTCAATGTAAGTCACTGCCCTTGCGAGCTGTGGTTAACATTTAGAGCACACCCACCAAACAATAGAAAATGGGTCTCAAACACCATTTCCAGGACAAAAGTCGATTAACAAGTTGCAACCAGTTGAGCTTGAATGAGCGCCTGTTGTTTCAAAAGATACAACCAACAAGTTTAATTTTCCATCTTTTAGTTTTCATCATCTACTCACACTTGACTTGTTTTAAACATATTTGACTTTTTTTCTATCTGTTGAACACTTAAGAAGATACTTTAAAGAAAGCTGGAAATCTGTAACCACTGACCTCCATAGACTTTGTTTTTGCTTCTATTGAAGTGAGCAAATTTTAGTTTTTGTGTCAAATATCCCTTTAATCGAATAGTGTCAGTTTTGTACCTTGTAACTCTTGTTCCTATGTTTGATTTGTCTAAAATTGAGGTTTTAATTTGTAACTAATTACAAAAATAGCAATTTTTATCTGATAACTCTTGCAGAGAGGCATTTATAATAAATTTACAAATTGGATATGGTCTTAGGAAGGAGCTCCTTTTGGTTGTATTGCTGCTATCTGTGCTACTGTATACAGTATATCAAACCTCTTCAGCTGCTTCAGAATGCAGCAGCATGAGTGGTCTTTGATGAACCCAAAAGAGCACGTCACTCCGCTACTCACCCGTTTGCACTGGCTGCCAGCTGCTGCTCGCATCAAATTCAAAGCTCTGATGTTTGCTTACAAAGCAACCTCTGGCTTTGCTCCTTCTTATCTGCTCTCACTTCTGCAGATTTATGTGCCCTCCAGAAACTTGCGTTCTGTGAATGAACATCGCCTCGTTGTTCCATCCCGAAGAGGGAAGAAATCACTTTCCCGAACTCTCGCATTCAATCTGCCCAGTTGGTGGAATGAACTCCCTAACTACATCAGAACAGCCGAGTCACTTGCTGTCTTCAAGAAACGACTAAAAACTCAACTATTTAGTCTCCACTTTCCTTCCTAACCTGCAACTGCCTCTCTGGCTATACCACTAACTGTACTCTCTCTCAAAAAAACAAACCAAAAAAACTTACATTACTAATGCTTTGCTTCTTAGACTTTACACACCTGAAACTTGCCTATAGCACTTATTCACTGTTGCTCTTAAAGATGTGTAAATTGCTTCCTTGTCCTCATTTGTAGGTCGCTTTGGATAAAAGCGTCTGCTAAATGACTAAATGTAAATATATGCAGTGTACAAGTATTTTATAACTAGCTAAAGCGTGACTTGTTCTCCAGGTTTACAGTGGTGGCAGAGTGTCTCCAGCAGATCCGTCAGCAGCTGAAGAAAGTTCAGGAACTGGTCCAGAAATTCACCTACAGCAACGACCCGCTAAATGTAGGAAGGGGCCAGCTGGATGAACAGGCCATTTCACTCTTCAAAAACCTCATATTAAAGTGAGACACCACAGCTCACCCTGAAGATGACTTTATGTGTAGCACACAAGCTGTAGTAAAAGAGGAAAAGCAAGAAGAATGTGATTATATATTATGGCGTGTGTCAGATTTAAGTGTTGAACAGGCTGAAGGGGGTTGTGATCTTTCTTTGTGTGTATTCCAGTTCTCTTGTTGTGGAGAGGCAGCCCTGTATGCCAACACATCCTCAGAGACCCTTGGTAATAAAAACAGGAGTTCAGTTCACCGTCAAGATCAGGTGGGTTTCTTTCATCTTACCATCATTAATGCTGCTTTGACTCATTTTAATTGATGGTTCTGAAGAAAAGCTTTTAATTCCAGTGATGCTGATTCAATGTCAATATTCAGTCCGATATGCCATTTTATATTATATTATTTTGTAGGTCACTAGTCAAACTCTCTGAACTGAATTGTCAACTGAAATTGAAAGTTTCTATTGACAAGTAAGCTATCTATCTATCTATCTATCTATCTATCTATCTATCTATCTATCTATCTATCTATCTATCTATCTATCTATCTATCTATCTATCTATCTATCTATCTATCTATCTATCTATCTATCTATCTATCTTATGGTTTTTATTGTTTTCCTCCTGTAGAAATTTAACAGAGAGGGACACAATAAAAGGGTAAGTAACATATTACACAGAATTTCAGAGAACAAATATGGTTTATTAATACTATGAAATTATATCTTGACTGTGACAAAGCATTTAGATATATAGCAAGGATTCCAATGTAATATCTTGTGGCCCAGACATCAACCACAAAATCCTCTGCAACCCACAATTGAACAAGACCGCTATATTACTTAACTATAGACAACATTTATCAATGTGATAAGACAACCGCTTAATTACAACTGTTAAATTATTCAGATTGTTTTGCTTGAATATATGTTTTAACAATTTATCTTTTGTATAACACAATTGTCATTTTACGTACAGTATGCCACCAGCTGAAATAACAACATTGTCTTATATTCTAATGTTCCAGAGGTCGAAAATTCAACATATTAGGGACGAATACTAAAGTTATGAACTTAGAAGAATCCAGTGAATGTCTAGCGGCTGAATTTCGTCATTTGGTATGATGTTAAAAAAACCACAGAATAATACACAGCTGATTCATACACACATGATCATGTCAAATCCAAAACTTAATTGTTCCTTTTTCTTTTTCACTGTTTACTTCAGCAATTAAAAGAAATGAAAACTAGCAGAACCAATGAGGTAGGTCAAAAAAACATGCACTTTAGAATATCTGTAAATTAACAGTTTCCCTAAATTGTAGGGCTGCACGATATTGAAAAAAAATTGACATTGCAACATTTTGTTTTTCAGTGTATATATTGCGATATGAATAAAATGTTCACCAGATGGTGTAATAGTGCTATTTTTGATTGAAATCTTAAATTTAGACTGACTGTGGTGATTTTGGAAGGATGTGAATCATGGATGAAAAATAATAAACAAATTGCAAGCAAAAATAAATGCAATAGAGCAATGAAAAACAAAGAACTCTATGATTTTCCAGAGAGTTAAACAGTATTTAGGTACATAAATTGAATAATCAAATGTAATATAAATTGTAAAATAGCACTGCATAAACTTCCTTATATTATTAATTCAGTTGAAAGTTACAAATGTCAGTTTTGGCTTTAAACTCTTTTGAAGTGAAGTTTATTTCTAAACTAATTTCGACAGGATCACATGCTTATGATTGCTTGCAGCCGGTCCCGCATTATTCAGTTTATGATTCACCAATCAGACGATTCCTAAACCACTATAAATACCCTAAGTTCCATATAACAGCCATCTTCGTTTTGAAGAATCCCCCTTCCACCCCTACTCCTCCTCCTTTCCTAGATGGGTGGCACGGTGGCCCAGTGGTTAGTACTGTTGCCTCACAGCAAGAACGTAACTGGTTCTAGTCCTTACCAAGCCAGCCAATGTTTCTGTGCAGGGTTTACACGTTCTCCCTGTGCTCAGGTGGGTTTCCCACGGCTTCCCGGTTTCTTCCCATCGTCCAAAAAGCATGCAAGTTAATTGACTAATCCAATTCGGCACCATAGACATGCTCCTAGTAAGTAGTTATATCTTAAGATCAGTCACTATCTGTTCATTAGTTACCACAGCAGGGGAGTTCTTGAGATCTACCTGGGCTCAAACTCCCCTCTTGCCTTGCAAACGGGAGGGAGCCCCGCGCTCGAGGATCTTATGAGCTCAGGGCTCTCTCCCGGAACAGCATGCCAAACAAACTTTATGATCAATCATCAGCTAAGCGTAAACCCTTGAAATGCATTTAAAAAAAATGCAAAGGATAACATTTCACTCTGTTTTGTGACTACACAAATCTCATGTATTCTGAATTGTGATGCTGATCAACTTTAATAATCCAAACACAACATAGATAGATATATACACTAGATATCGCATACGGACCCAGAGCATGAATCAATAGTGCCACCACATTTGTACAGTGCTCCCAGGACAAATGTCATTCAACCGCACTAGTCAAGATTAAAGCCAATGTGAAGATGCTAGACTTTAGCACTGTGTACAGGTGTAGTAACGAGCAAACAAAGAAAACAAAGCACAAAGGCAGAACATTTCATTGGTAAGATTTCGTTTTTTACGTTTTTGTATGTTACAAAACGTTGTGCTAAAACTAGTATTGATGATAATACAGTGCACTGACCATAAGGCAAAGTAGCACCAACTCAAACTAAATACTAGGCCTAGCTAGTTTTGTTGAATAAAATCAGAAACTGGTATTATTGTCGGATAAGTAAATGAGTCGTTCATGACGGATATTCATTCACAAACGAATCGCTCCCTCCATTAGAATTTCAGGACATGGATTAAACCAAATTTAACAGGGAGGGAAGATAATACATTTCCATGCACACAAACACATGCTCTTTGTCGGCAATAACCGTGCAGTCACTTATCCATTGATGTAGAAAAGTGATGTAAAATTATAAGTTTCGTAATTTAAAAAAATATTAGCATACTGACCACTGGGTTATAGATTATAGATGTGCATATATGTGTACATATCTCTGGCTCTGGATGGACAGTCCTCCACTGCATCTTGGTCCCACATTCCCACATTCAAAGGAGCGCTACCCTCCCTGTACAAAGATGGTGGCTCTATTGATGCATTCCTTCCAATAGACAACAATAGCGTAGGCGACATTTAATGAAAATATATATGGTGCAGCCCTAGCATATTGTGATTCATGTTTTTATTTTTTTTTGTTATTTATGCGTTTAAATTGCATTATGGGACCTTGATCTTTCTTCCAGCAACTTTTAACCTTGAAAAGTAAAAAAAAAGGTTACTTTTATTAACACTTCAATAATTTAAAGTGATATAATGTCTGGGTTGGTGTTGTATATTACTGCAAAAACTAATTTTTCCGCTATTTTACAGACTTATTTGTCAGACTTATATTATTTCTTATACATTATATTATTTCAAACTACTAAAATGTTAATAAAAGTTGCTTTATTAAACTGTAGAGTTGGATTTTCAACATCAAAAGTTAACAGAGCAGAGATCAGCATCCCATAATGCAATTCACGACCGTAAATAAATGGCAAACACTTGTGAATAACAAAAATGTAACAATTTTTAACTGTGTGCAATAATGTCAAATAAAGTAATAAAAGCATTAACAAATGTTTTTTATATATATTTATTTCAGACGCCTCTCATCGTTACAGAGGAGATGCACCTACTTAGCTTTGAAACTCAACTTATTCAGCCAGAGCTGAGTGTTGATTTATCGGTAAAGTGCTGTGAAAACTTGCTACTCTAGTACAAACACTTGATAAGTCCAGTAATTCTAACCAAACCGGTTTGCTTTAATTTAAACAGATCATATCACTTCCTATTGTGGTGATCTCACATGTCAACCAGTTACCCAGTGCCTGGGGCTCAATCTTGTGGTACAACATGCTCAGCAGTGAACCACACGTACGGACCCATTTACGGTACCATCATCAACATTTTCCTCCTCCGCTAACGTCTTTATTCTGACTCACCCTCTTGATCTCGCTCTGTCTCAGAATCTGACGTTCTTCTTGAATCCACCACCAGTGAAATGGCATCAGCTTTCAAAAGTCATAAGCTGGCAGTTTTCTTCAGTCACCAAACGAGCGCTGACCTCAGATCAGCTGAGAACACTGGCTGACAAACTTCTAGGTGAGATGATTCAATGAATAATCACTCAATTCAAGTCATCTTTAATTCTGTAGCGCTTTTTTACCATGTAGATTGTGTCAATGCAGCTTAATGTCCATGAAGATTAAAGAATAAAGTAAGGCAGTGATGAGAGTGGTGCTGACTGCTGGTGTAGTTCTATTTAAATTAAAATTGATTCGTTTCAGTTTAGTTTAAAGGGGTGGTCCACTACAATATCATAAACTTTAGTTAATGTGTAATGTAGAGGTGTGAACATAAAAAACATCTCTGAATGTAATACGCTCAAAGTTCAATGCAAAGGGAGACATTGGCTTTCACAAAGTTAGCTTAGCAAAGCCTACAGCGAATGAACTTGGGGACTACAAAAAACACATCCTGGTTAATGAGGTCATAAAACCTTCAGGTTATGCGCATACAGCTCGCGCAGCAAAGGTGCGTGGCCAGATGCACTGCAATGTTATAGCAGAGAAAGCTAAAATGTTATCCAAACACTGCTATTTTCACAAAGAGTGTTCTGTTTTTGTATTTGAGCGTCTAAAGGACACGGCACAAAGAGAGAAGTGCTTACAATTTAATTTTAATTAGGTTCCAGAGAATTATATATATATATATAAAAAGATGTAGCTCTAGCATTTGACAAAGAACAGCTTAAAGGATCTCTCCAGTTCAGTGCTGAATTCAGCTGAAAACTGACTGATGTAGATCCGATCCACGGATCACAGCACATTGTGTTAGCTGACCAATCAGTGCCTCTTTAGGGCAGGCCTTTGGAGGAACTAGGAAATATGACAGTCGTTTTCATGTTAGCCGAGTAGCAGTATATAATTAAAGTAAGATAAATTTGAAAATATTGTGATTTTTTTTTTTTACAAATGAAGCATGAGCACACATTGCTTTGCATCTTATAAACACAACCACACCTTAAAATACAATCTGGACAACAAAAATGCTTTTGGTGTAGCAGGATGTTTAGAAATATTTATCCATCCTAAATAAGTTGTGTTCAAAGTCACCTATTACGCTTAATCCTGATTTTCCCACTACAATACAGGTAAGCCTTTTGACATGGAGATCAAGAGGAGTGTCGGAATTGGGTCACTTTTTCGATGATGGCCAAATAAAATCATTTGAGAAGTTAAAACAGGAATTTAGTCTTCCCAGTAAAGATTTTTATAAATTCCTGCAAATTCAACACTTTTTAGAGTTACAGTTAAAAGAAGGTAAGGTTTTAATGAAATAGAAAAACAGCTTTTTTCTTTCTTCATGTAAGCTTAAAAAAAGATCTCTCAATTATATACATTGCTCTCTAATACTGGTCCTTCAAACTTTAATTATTTAAGGGTAATATGTGAAAAGGATTTGAGGTCTATTTTTAGTGATGAGGAGTGGCTATCTGCCTGCTCAAACATCTATCCCAAAAGTACTTCAATTTCAGTTCATGAGCAAAATTATAAATGTATTCACAGGATTTATCTAAACCAGTTCACCTCCATAGAATATTTCCCAATTGTTCCCAGCTATGTTGCAAATGTAAGTTAGACATTGGCACAGTGATGCATGTATTTCAGGACTGTGACAAAATCAAAATGTACTGGATAGAGATTCACAAAAAGATTCAAAAAATAATTGGAAAGACTTTTACTTTGTCTCCAAAAGTATACCTTATGAATTGTACATCGGAACTTTGTCTCGATCATGACAAGGAATGTGTATTGAATTTTTGTATATACTTGTCCAAAAAATTTATATTATTATTACGGTCAAGTGCACAGATACCTTCAGTCAATATGTGGCTGAGTCAGGCAATCAGACTCCTACCACTGGAAAAATTGACTTATGATCTACATCAAGGATCTGAGGTGTTCTGGTGCATTTGGTCCTCCTTCTGGATTTTTTGTGAGAATACTTAATGACTATGTCTTTCTAAATTTGTTTTATAATCTTCTTTTATTTTTGTCTTTGCTGTGAAGCATTTGTATGCATTTGTAATAATGTAACAAAACTTGTTCTACTTGTTGTAACGAAAAAAAAATGTAAATTACTTTTTTTGAAGGACATAAAATAAATGACAACATAAAGATAAAAAAAAAATTGAAAGAAAAAAAAACACTCTGGACTACCTCTTTAAGTTTAGTTCAGTTCAGTTCATTCAGATCAGTGTAACTCCACCGGTGCGCAGCTCCATATCTTCATGCATAGCAGCTTTTATCTACTGTACTTTATCTGTTTTCAGGTCACAAAGCCCAAGGTGACCCTGAGGGACTCATCCAGTGGAGTGCATTTTGTAAGGTGGGATTATATTGAAGCAAAGACGAGAATGTTGCTTTCGCTTTCTTTGACCAACCACACTTTTGTTTGTGCCTCTGCTGTCACTGTCATCACATGATTTACTGCTAAAACAAAACTTAGCGAGACTGCAGAGGAGCCTAAAGAACATCCGAAGGCATGCAGCGAATAAATATACTCTCTTTATTCTAGACACTAGGTCCAATAGTACAAAAGACAGACAAAACAATACAAACCACACAATATACATAAAAAAGACAGTTATGCCAATATTTCATCAAAGGTGACTGATAATGCACCTCAGTAAATCTAGGGTTTATCAACATCATTACAGTTTTTCTCAGTGGCTTTGGTGCATTTCTCACAACACTATTTACATTTGCACAACAGTTAATGCATTTCTCAAAACCATTAGTCATTTGTGCACATCAGAGTAGCAGTTTCTCATTCCCTCCAGCAAATTGCGAATGCTTTTGGACATGCCTCAATTGCTTTCAGACAACTCTCTGCTGTTTATAACATTATCATTTGCTTATGTCATGTCAGTTAACTAAACTTGTGAATGCTGAATAGTCATTCCATATAAAACTAATAGTCCTCATTTCATTACTTGAGTCATTACACACACAAATGTTGAACGAGATGTCAAAATCTGTCAAGAAAATTTAATAAAAATCTTTAAATCTTTTTTTTTTTTTTCCTGAAAATGTCTTCTAAATTAAACAACTTCATGAATGATTTACAGGCCTACAGTATGTATGTTGTAGGTTTAGTTCCAATATGTACTGCAATATTGTTCACAGTTGTGCACAGCTCTCCCCAAAGGGAGTTTATGTTTGTCAATAAGGGTGTATTTATTCTTTTGCACAATGCTGTGAATATATTAGAATTGTGAAGAGCAAATGCAGTCAAAATGTGAAACATACATATCCAGTGTCTTGTTCTCAGATACCTCACTAAATGCAGTGATGTCTAACTTTACTGTAGTTTTCAAGTGGCTGTGCAAATAGTATACAGTGCTGTCTTGAGGATTTTCAGGACGTGTCACCAATATCTGACTTTTTTGTATTGGAATAAATGTACAGAGTAAACTGTCATAATGAAAACATGACAAAGACATTTGACTATCTTGTTCATAAACAATGGTGTCTGGACTTTTCATCTTTATGACACTTTCATTGACGTCAATACTTGCTTTTGAGGAATGAGCTATCCATTTTGAGCAAGTGACACGCTTTTGCAGGTTATCATCTAGGTTTTGCAGTTTGTAATAATGGTTTTGAGAAATGCATCAACTGTTGTGCAAATGTAAATAGTGTTGTGAGAAATGCACCAAAGCCACTGAGAAAAACTGTAAAATGCTATTCTGAGAATTATTCAATCGACAGATGAACTTACAGATCACGTTTCTCATCAAAGCAAGAAATTGATCGAACTCCTACCTTCCAGAATAAAGCACTACACCATCTATGTTTTTTAAGAAGAATCCTCATACAATCATTGCATGTAACCTGCAACTCATGGAGACTCTCTTTTTTAAAATTACACCAACCAGGAGCTGTGTATAAAAGCCTGCAATAAGTTCTAAAGAGGTTTACCTTAACCTGCTCCGTACACAAATAAATCTCACCAGCATATTTGCTTGAGCATATAACTTTCAACATTCCCTCTACATATCATTATCATCACACATATTCTTAGTAATGACATGCCCTAAATATTTTACAGTTTTACTAACATTTAAAACCCTTTCCCTTGCACTGACAAATAAAAATCTGGAAAAATCTTATCTCTATACTCTTTGGTTCTATATGTCATGTAAACACTCTAGTTTGACTTATATTGCACATCTCTGCCCATAATCTGCACAAATATTATGACTTATTATTTTTACTTTTTGCTTTAGTCAGCTTACACACACTTGTTCCATTATGTAATGCCTAAATAGCATTTTGTTAATTTGTTGATAGTATATTAGATGCACATTATCATCACTGGCTTGTTTGCAACATCATTTGCACTAGTTTATACACTGGGTGCGTCCCAAACTGCACACTTAAGCACTATTCTACACTATTTATTCATTCATTCATTTTCCTTTCTGCTTAGTCACTTTATTCATTAGGGGTTGCCACAGTGGAATGAACCACCAACTTATCCAGCATATGTTTTACACAACGGATGCCCTTCCAGCTGCAACCCAGTACTGGGAAACATACACTCACACATGCACACACATACACCACGGCCAATTTAGTTTATTCAATTCACCTATAGCACATGTCTTTGGACTGTGGGGGAAATCGGAGTACCCAGAGAAAACCCATGCGAACACTGAGAGAATATGCAAACTCCACACAGACATGCTAACTGACCCAGCTGGGACTCGATCCAGTGACCTTTTTGCTGTGAGGCGCAAGTGCTAATCACTAAGCCACCATGGTTCCCCGCACTTACTCAATTAATTAAAAAAAGGGAAATGTTGAACACTACATGCACTCAACTGTCAAGTAGCGGAAGTGGAGGAACTATCAACACTAAGGTTGATTACACCACTTCCCGACCATGAATGCATCTGTACTCATGTCAGGTACTATTTGGAAATTAATGATTAATTTAATAATAAAAAGTTTTTCAAAATTCAATCGTAAGTCGCTTTGGACAAAAGTGTCTGCTAAATGACTTAATGTAAAATTGTCTTAAGCCAAAAATGGGTGTTGTTAAACTGTGTATTTGATTCACTTCAAATGTTGACTACTTTACAGCGTGTCATCTGAGACACAACTACTGTGTTGGTGATAAAGCAAATGAATCATTGTCTTCTTTGTAATATCCAATACATGCATTGCCATCAGATGACTAAACTTTCCACTCATATTGGCTTTTACAGGATTTTACTCTTATATTAGTTTGCTTTGTTTGTTAATCTGGCCCTTACTATTACTTTTATTAATCTGAGATCCACTAAACATAGGCTTTGACAGGGCAATGTCATAACAACTGGTTTTAGCTAATCAAAGTGTGTTTTTGCCTAGATGTCTCCTAATGAGAGAGGTATACCGTTTTGGTTGTGGATAGATGGAATTCTGGACCTTATTAAAAGACACCTGCTCAACATCTGGAATGATGGGTAAGAGCGTCATCGTTACGAATGCAGAAATAAATACTGCACTAACAGGGAACTGGAACAATCTGTCTGCTACTTATTCGAATCTGTTCCATATTAGATTCTTTTAAAAACTGTAATATTATGTTCCCATTTACACATTCACTTAGATTATTAGACTGTTGGGGTAAATTCACCCCAAAATGTTTTTTTTTTTTGTCACTATTTACTCGTTTTCCATTTGTTCTATTTGAGCAGGGGTCTCAAACTGCCGGCCCGTGGGCCATTTGCGCCCCCCTCCTCGGGGGCCCGCAACTGATGTCAAAAATATAATGAGATTCGAGCCCCCAAAACATATATTTTTGAATCACTATCATTGTTGTGCGGTTGCATATAGCCACTTGTGGTTTTGACCCCCCCCACCTATTGGACATTTAATGTACTATATGTTCAGGCTACTTTGGGTTTCTCTCAGCCTGCGGTCAAAAGTAACGCACATGCAGATTATTACAGGGGCTGATTTAAATGTTGAAATATATGTCCGGAAGTGCTCGATTTTATACTAAAGCTCTATTTTTGTAAATATTGAGGGGTCATTTGATTATAATTAGTTTTATACCACCTGTATTGTGTTGTACAAACACTTCTTCATGGCTTACACGTTATGATGGTGGTGTAAATATGATCATTTTGCTAATATTCGATTCAAATGGCCTCATTTAATAGATTTTTTTTCATATGCACATCAAGATATGCAGGTTTCCATAGGTTTCCACTCTTTTCTTGTGCTTGAAAGTTAAAGCGGCCCACCTATGAACTGCCAGTCCCTGATATGGCCCCCCGCCAATTTAAATTTGAGACCCCTGCATTTGAGTTTTCTTCTCTTGGGATAAAAAGAACATATTTAGAGGAATGTTAGAAACTGGTAGCTCTTAACTTACAAGCTACTGGTTTGCAACATCATAATATCACATTTTTCATAATAATTATCACATTTTTTTAGACATTGTTTTGTTATTCATCAGAAATTTTAAAGCAGCCACTTCCCACAATACAAAAGTCAATTAACTGTTTCCCAATCCAGTGGGTGGGGCCTCCAGATTATGATAAGTTGTCTCTATTCTTTTAATGTTAAACTTGCTTTTAGACACTAGGATGCCTGATGCAAATTTCCTAGCAAAGCTTAGCAACCACACAGAACACCCTAGTAACCACATATAAACACCCTAGCAACTACACAGAATACCTTATCAAATGCCTAGCAAATAGCCGAAACACATTTACAACCACACATCAACAATTTAGATACAACTCAGTAAATGCCTGGTATACTGCCATTGTAGCCACACAGAACACCCTAACAATCTCATAGCAATCTCTCAGAAAACCCTTTAAAACCTTTAGAGTTTGAGCTTTTAAAAATGTGTTAAATGTAAAACTGCTTTAGTTTAAGCTCATAAATTTCCTTCAACTTTAAAACAGTTTCAAGTGTATGTCTGGCTATTCTCTAGACACATTTTTTCTAGTAAATTTGCATTATTCCAAAAGAAAACTACTTTTCATTCTGCTTTATACCTACTTTATACATTTTTTTTCAATCAAATCAATTTGCAATTTTTTCTCTTTTGCACATCTAAAGCATTATAGTATTATACTGCCAGGTCCACTCAGAAATTAGACAGATTTATCTGATACCAAACCCCTTTATTTATTGATTTTTTTTTTTCATTTCTCATCCACACAGGTATATTATAGGGTTTCTGAGTAAAAAGCAAGAGAAGGCTATGCTGAGAGACAAAGCTCCAGGCACTTTCCTTCTGCGCTTCAGTGAAAGCTGTCGGGACGGAGGAATCACCATCACATGGGTGGAGAAATCAGAGGATGGTATGTGCTGGATTAAATGTAACTATATTTTCAGCATTATATCTAACTGTCTGGCAGTCTTGAATGAGTGTTAAGTGAATAAATGAGTACTTAAGTAAGTACGTAAGTAAAAGTTTATTTATATAGCACATTTCAAAAACATTAACTGTGCAAAAAATACAGGTGAACCTAAGATGCATTCGGTGAAGCCCTACACTAAAGCGGATCTGGCAACTATCTCCATGCCGAACATCATCCGTGACTACATCCTTGCTGCTCCAATGAAGGTTCCAGTGTATCCCCTCATCTACCTTTACCCAGACATCCCAAAAGATGAAGCTTTTGGTCGCTACTATACCAGCGAATCTGAAGGTAGATACTCTTTACTAGATGGTTCATTCACCGAGCACATTTGTATGCATAGCAACATGCTAATAACTATGCTAATTTAAAAAAATCTGTTTACTGAAATAACCTGTCGTGTGTTGTCATAGTTTACATGCAAACCAATAACCTGGAAATTCACATAAAACGTTTTTACAATATTTTAATCATGAAAAGTAGTTTAAATAAGTAAGTACATAAGTAAAGGTTTATTTATATAGCACCTTTCAAAGACATTAAGTAACAAAGTGCTTTACTATAAGAGAAAACCAGAAAACAGGTAAAAACACATATCAATAAAAGAAAACATATTAAAAGAAGTAAAATTTTGTTTATTTAGTTATAGTGACTTTACAATACAATCATTTGCTTATCTTTATGTATTAAATTAATGTCAGCTATCATGTTAAACCATGCTTTCAAGATACAGCATTTTGACTGTAGCACTTTTGAAATTCAGTGTTTCAAAGATGAAAACGTGTATTTATAATTATTTGGCATAAGAGTTTGTTTTATATTTTCTCCTGCTTGCTTCAAAATGTTTGCACTGTCTGAATGTGTTTAATTCTGCGCTTAAATTGACGTAAAGGTCAAAAGATCTTCTCAAGATCAATCAATTTATGATTTAGCCATTGATTTAGCCATTGAAGACCTTACTCTGATTATAAATAAATAAATCACACTTAAAGTCACACTTCAAAATGTATAAATGTCATTAATAGCATGGTTGAATGTCATACCAATAGCAATTTTGCTAGATGGCATGGGTGTGATGCTTAGGTTGTTTATCCAAATTTGACCAAGCAGATGGGGCCTTGCTATTTTAATATTTCACTTCTCAGCATTGCTCTAGGGAACCATTATCATTAGAGCAATATATAACAACTAAATTAACATATAGCCCATTTTCCCAGTTTTGTGCAACCCTATAGCATCAACATTAAAGAACAAATGCTAAAGTGAACTAAGAAATTTCTTTCGACAAAAGAAAATGTTGGCCCTTTTCTCCCATGCAAAATGAATGAAAAAACAATTAGGTTTGAAAAAACTAAACAAACACAACTTATTTGGATAATTTGTTATAAAATGTAATCAATAATCAGTTCTGTTATTGGTTCCAGCTTTTATCAGCTCCGCTTGCTGTCTAAAGTCAAACACGTTTTCAATTCCACTACATTAGAGATGGCTGTCCACACTTTTATCACTTCACAGTTAGGCTTCTGCAACGCACCTTACTGTGGCATCTTTAAACCGCAAATCTCTCGTCTACAATTAGTCCAAAATGCCACTGCTAGATTCATTCGTAATAGCAGGAAACATGACCGCATTACCCCCATTCTGAGGGGCCTCCATTGGCTGCCCATCCAATTTAGAATCGGTTTTAAAGTGGTTTCACTGGTGTATAAACCCCTACATAATCTAGCCCCAAATTATCTTTCAGAGCTGTTCCATTTTAATGCTCCCGTAAGATCTTTAAGATCGAGTGAACAAAATCTCATCTTAGTACAGACTGAAACATTGAGGGGACAGAGCTTTCTTTGTGGCGGGTCTGCGGTTGTGGAACACGTTGCCCCTTGAGATTAGAATGGTACCATCACTATCAGTTTTTAAATCACTCTTTACGTACCTGTTCAGTTTGGCTTTTTAATATTAGTATATTATAATAGTTTTGTCGATTGCTTCATTTTTACATGTATTATATTTTTTCTCTACATTTTACCTCTATGTTTTTATAATTGTCTCTATATTTTACTCTGTCTTATGTACAACAAATTGGTCAGATTCTGACGGTATGATAAGCTTGGTTAAAAATATCATGGTTTTTTGGTATTGTGATAACTGCTCTAAAACTTATTCTTTTTAAATGTCTGGGTAAAAAACTAAAACTTTTTCCCATTTGAACACAATATATTTTAATTTGGGAAACATTTTAAATATTTTGGAGCAGTAAACATGTCAGGCTAATTCAAATGAATCTTTGACTTCTGTGGTCTTCATTAGTTTCAATATCACAGATTTTTTGTACAATTTAAAATGGCATCGTTTCTACTGGAGATACTGTTGTCCAAAAAAAAAAAAAAAACATTAAAATATTCTTACATATACCAAACGCTATAACAGAAAAAATTGGCGGTTTCAAAACTGCGGTATACATTGAAAACGATTATCCTCCCATAATAAGAATGGTACCATCACTATCAGTTTTTAAATCACTCTTTACGTACCTGTTCAGTTTGGCTTTTTAATATTAGTATATTATAATAGTTTTGTCGATTGCTTCATTTTTACATGTATTATATTTTTTCTCTACATTTTACCTCTATGTTTTTATAATTGTCTCTATATTTTACTCTGTCTTATGTACAACAAATTGGTCAGTCTTGTGGCTGTTTTAAAATGTGCTTTATGAAAATGTTAGTGGAACTGCTCCAAAATTATTTGGGCTATTGTATATTTGTGTTGTTAAAACCAATAATATTCTCTTCTCCCTCGGATTCAGAAGAGATGGAGACAGATAAACCCAACAACTCACACGCAAATCCATACAAAGACAGACGTTTGATGTCGGTGTCTGTGTAAGCAATCCTTTTTCATTAAAGGTGCCATAGAATGCATTGATGCATTATGTTTCTCTGTTATCTACATAAAATGTTTGTGGCTTAAGTTCATATGTTATCCAGAAAAGCCCATTTATTTATGTCCCAAGAAATTGGCCGCAGAATAAAAGCTCAGTTTTTACCTTATTTGGAAAGGTTGTGATTATTAATGATCTCCATTCTCATCCTGCTCTCAGCTTATGCCTCTGATGCTCACACAGCGTGATGTACTCTGAAATACACATATGAAAAATAATCATATTTCAGTTGGCAAAACAAATAGTGAACTGATAATCACTTCATCTGAAGTGGAGAAGAGGTTCATGTTAGGATCGGTTTACAACTGCTTTTGAGTTGTTGTTGTTGTTGATACAAAGTAGGTTAGATTATAATTATACCAGAAAAAATGGACTGACAGAGATATATTCAGAGTTGTAATTTGTGTTTTTTTAATATATATGAAAACAAGGAATTAATAAAACCTGCATAAACAGATACGTTTTTGAAGTTTATTGTTGTCCTTTCACTCTACAAAAATCACAGTAAGAGCTGAGTAATATGGCATCATGCATAAATGTACATTAAACGCTTATCTTCAGTAATTTACATGCATTTTGTAATGTGAAGGGGATGCTAACAAACAAGTGCGGATCCAAATTCTGGTTAAGACAGACAGGAAAAAACAATCAAAACAAAGCAGGGTTCAAACATGGAAGGGAGGGCAAGGGAAGGGAAACATGTCGTAATGTCACAGTACAGTTAAACAAGACTCAGCCCTGATGCGTGTGTGTGTGTGTGTGTGTGTGTGTGTGTGTGTGTGTGTGTGCTGTTTTTAAAGTCCATGTAATTTAGGCATGGGCCGGTATATGATTCTGACGGTATGATAAGCTTGGTTAAAAATATCATGGTTTTTTGGTATTGTGATAACTGCTCTAAAACTTATTCTTTTTAAATGTCTGGGTAAAAAACTAAAACTTTTTCCCATTTGAACACAATATATTTTAATTTGGGAAACATTTTAAATATTTTGGAGCAGTAAACATGTCAGGCTAATTCAAATGAATCTTTGACTTCTGTGGTCTTCATTAGTTTCAATATCACAGATTTTTTGTACAATTTAAAATGGCATCGTTTCTACTGGAGATACTGTTGTCCAAAAAAAAAAAAAAAAACATTAAAATATTCTTACATATACCAAACGCTATAACAGAAAAAATTGGCGGTTTCAAAACTGCGGTATACATTGAAAACGATTATCCTCCCATAACTAATGTAATCAGTCCTTGGCAATCCTCCGGCTGTGTGTGTGTGTGTGTGTGTGTGTGTGTGTGTGTGTGTGTGTGTGTGTGTGTGTGTGTGTGTGTGTGTGTGTGTGTGTGTGTGTGTGTGTGTGTGTGTGTGTGCTTAATCAGCCAAATCCGGAACAGGTGTGAGTGAGCGGTGCATGACTGAACTTGTAGTCCATATACCGGCGGATTTGTAGTTCTATAATCGATCTGCGTGTTTACCAGCTATTTGCCAGAATTAGATCGCTTGTGATTGTGACAGTTGTTGCATCATTACAAACATACACAGCAAATTTCACAATATATACGTTAAACTAACAAAATATACTGTTTAACAGACCTTATGCCTCTTCAGGGCACTAAATAAACTTATAATCAGTGTTATAATTCTGCATTTTGCAAAGCCATTCATGGTTGCCTCCTTGCATCCTATTGTTTATTAAAGCCTGTTTAGTTTCCAAAATAAGAGTCCCACATACATAGGAAATATTATAAACTGTGTTAACCTTCAGGAATCAGAAAAAACACGTAATTGTTGTAATATATTAATTCCACGTGGAATGTCACAGACGGTGTTTTATTACAATTGGCTTGATTGTTTTACTGGGATTTTACACTCATGGGTCTTCCATGAGAATGAGAAAACAATGGCGGCTCCTTGTATGTCACTTCTTTACACTGAACTCTTCATTCATTATTACTATTATTATTATATCTATTAGGCATGGGCCAGTATAAGATTCTGACAGTATGATAACCTTGGATAAAAATATCACGGTTTCACAGAAATGCAATTACTGCTTTAAAATATATTCTTTTTAAATGTCTGGGTAAAAACCAACAACTTTATTCCCCTTTGAACACAATATATTTTATTTTGAGAAACAATTAAAATGTTTTGTAGCAGTAAACATGTCAAACTAAATAATTCAAATGAAGACTTCTGCTGTCTTCATTAGTTTCAAAAACACAGATTTCTTCACAATTTAAAATGGCATCTTTGGATTTCTTTTCTGCTGGCGAAACTGTTGTCCTAAAAAAACGTAAATAAAAAATCGTACACATACCTTAGGAACGGTATTACATAATTTTTTTGCGGTTTTAAAACCTTGACTTTCCCAAATCGCGGTATACCTTGAATACGGTTATCGTCCCATGCCTAATATCTATTTAATAACATTTTCATTCTATGGCACCTTTAACATTTTTCCTTTTGTGTAAACTTATTACTGTTTCTGAAAACCCTTTTAATTATTCTCATTTTCAGACCTGTTGCAAGATTCTAAAGGTTTTAAGAGGACATCACTGTGACAAAGTCTACTACTCCACTGACCCATCTACAGAAGCCCAAACTTATATTTTCTTTGGAAGAGGAAAATACTGTAATACCATTCATAGGAGTACAGAATTTACCAGAAAACAATAATAGACAACATAAATATCTTTGCACTGGTCTTCTCTGTACTAAATTAGTGATCTGCTGCATTTATTTAAAACTGATATGAAAAAGGAGACATTTCCTTCTGTCTTTTATAGCTAAAATAGTGTGTATCCTGTTGTTGTTATATACACACACATACACACACACATTTAAATGTGAATGTAACTCTCATGTTGTTGCTAGGAATTTTAATAACAACATTTGGTGAGTTTGTGGACCTGTCAGCCACATATTGCCGGCATGGATATTTTCAAATACTCTGAAAATCCTTTTTTGTGAAGACATTTGTTTGTGAAAAGGACATTTTTCTCCATGGAGTGAAGCACTTTATTTTTGCACATCACAAAATCTTTATATACCATTGCCTTAATTGCACATGTACAAACCAACATGCTTCAGTCTAACAGAAACGAACAACATCCTACCTTCTGCAGTCAAAGAAACTGGACACTTTTGCTATTCAAGCTAGCATCATTTTGTTTCTATTGCTATTTTTGCTCTCAAATATAATCAGATTGAGCAAACAGTAAGTGTATTTGATGTGCTGTCCAGAGGGAAAACCCCAAGCTCATGATATAGAGCGAAACCATAGAGCGAAGTTGGCTGGATATGTATCAGAGTATCAAGTTTGGAAGATTACATAAACAAGTTTCACCTGTGCCAGATTGGCTGATTATATCATAATGCTCCTCCCAAACCATGTTAAAAAATATATCATTTAACATAAGACAGTGTTACATAATGTGATGTACTAATAAAGATTTCTGCCATTTTATACTTACACTTTTTTTGCCACTTCCGTTTTTTTGCATATGTTAACAAAAATTAAAGGTACACTGCCACACTCGTTGTCTGAATTTATATGTTGTGGGAGTACATTAGAAGTCCATCTTTCAAAGCAAGATTAACCTGAACAAATACAGTAAGCATTTCATATCTAGGGGTCAATGAAATAAAAACCAGACAGGCTTAGCAACTCGATGTACACTTCCTGACAAAAGTCTTGTCGCCTATCCAATTTTCAGGAACAACATATCATATAACTTGACTTCTAATTGATCATTTGGTATCAAAAGTGGCTTATAGGAAACATTGGATTAGTAAACTAGAAAAGGCTATGGTGAAATTTCAATGACATATATTGGATGATTATTTAAAAAATATATATAACTCAACCCTTTAAAAGCTATGTTGTAAACGTGAAAATTAGTTTAAGTAATGCAAAAAAAAAAAAGAGTAATATCACACGAGTAGCAGTGCGATATGGATGTATATCGGCACTGGTGGGAGGCGTGCGTTGGCATGAGGCCACAGTGACGATATACAGCCACAACGCACTGCTACGAGTGTGGTATTGTATTTATACAACAGTTCGACGCATAATCGTGTATATAAAAAAGAAAATCAAACACGGAGAGTCTAAAAACCCTTTTGTTAATGTAACTACTTTCTTCCACCATTCATTCACATCTGCAGCTGATGTCAGAACAGCAGGAACTGTTGCTACTTCACCAACGCCACTTTAAAGCTAGTATTTGAATGATTTTCTAGTGTAATGCCTAAAGTGATGACAAAACAGGTGATTTTGCTCACATTTGAAGATTATAAGGCTTATAAGGCCATCAGTCTAGTCTACAGTATTTCTCTGTTGCAATTGGGAGATCACAATAAATAACCCTGAAAAATCCAAAGCAACACAATCACTACTAGATTACTGTTGTGTTTGTGAAGGAAAACTCTTCTTATTTCTTTATTTTTACTGAACTAGTCTGCTGTAGCAAAAACAGGAGACTCGTTAGAAACAGATGGCCATCTCCGGTTTTAAGACTTTAAGATGAGTCCCATCTCACACAATTACTATGGTATAAATACAGCACTACAACATACAAAAGAGAGAGATCGCCTTAGAAAGTCACCTACCAGTTTAATAATGATTTGATCAGATGTAGTTCAAAACTACGCTGTATTTTTCCTCTTCTAAGGGCTTATTATGCGGTCTCTGTCGCCATCTTGTGGATGGACAACGTCAACAGTTTTTGATCCGCATGCCGAAGCATGCTAATGGGACTTTTAATTTGCCAGTAATCTGGGTTAAGCTTCCGGTGAACTGTTTGCGCGTTTAAGGTCTGTTTCCTTTAAAAATCAGCGATCTCCACTGGCTGAGTGATATCTGATATAAAGTGGGTCTCAGATTGTACAAGAAGCACTGCATGAAATTACATTTTTATCGCCACATCTTTATTATATGAGCATTTATTTTACCTCAGTATATTCAATGGAGCCTCTGCGCTTGCCTGCCGATTCTGACAGGCGTGTGCGAGTAAACGGCTTTTTGTCTCGTTTTACGCTTGAGCCACTGAAAGAATGCCAAAGTCTATTTAACTGAATGTATTTTAATTACATTACAACAGCAATGCTGTAAAAGGAATCGTATAAAATGGAAAAAAAAGTCACAATAACCGGTCACCGGAAGCTTATCAGTAGGAACAACACTAGCTCGGCATATACCCTATGACAGGCTAATAGACTAGTATGATGGCGGTTTCCGGTTTCACTCCACACAGTTTATTGTTACTTCTGCTTACACAGAAATCCCTAGTGATGGTGAAATGAAGCTTTCTGAACCAGTGAAGCGCTCGACTCAATTGTATTGGAAAAAGGTTCATTACTCGAAGCTTTCTAAATATGAGCTTGATGAGGACCTCATCTGGTTAAAGTGTGGGAAAGCACTGTGTTGCAATAATGTCAAATGTTGACAACTGACCAACTCATTCATGTAGTAATACAACAGTAATATAAACAAATTACTCAATTACTGTAGTTTTACACATAAGGTATTTTACATTACACCACCGATGACTGTAGTAAAATCCAAGGTATTCAAAAGTATTAACATTTATCGTATTCCAACTAGTCCTTCACCCACCCACTCGTTCCAAGCGGGGATCGAACCAGCGATTCCTGCATGGGAGGCGAATGCTCTAAGGAGGAGGCTATGCGAGTGAGGCATTCAAGCTGCATTCGCCAGCAGGTCTGCGTTAACCACTATACTACGATATGCAGTGATTTTCTTTAAAGGTAATTCACTTTAGTATGGTTCAAAACTTTTTTACTATAAATTACTGCTGTATTTTAGTTTAATTACTGGTGTGTGGGACTGGTGCAGTGTTTTGAAACAGTAGAAATGTATGTAATCGACGCCTAATCTCTAGCTATACACTTTACTAACCCATGGGGGTGTTTAAACCTTTGAATCAAAATTCGAAGCAGTCACGTGGGTATAGGCGAAAATGAAGCTTCGGATGTCACTGATCATGTGATAATGGCAAAACGAATCAAGCTCCGATACACTGCGAGATGTATCGTTTTTTTATACATGCTTCGAAGCCTCGGCTCACAATGTCACATCCCTAGAAATCCCCATAGAGAACTTACCCAGTCAGCTGTATATTTACTACAGAAACGCTTAGACTGTGACTAATACTGTTTTCTGTTGTCTGCATTCAAGGTGAGACATCTGACTTCTAAAAAAACTGACAGATCATCCAGATTTTTGCTTGAACCAAGAAAATGGGACTTTAAACAGAGTCTATTGCTTTGTGTCTTTACTGCAGACTAAGTTGGTATGTACTTGTCAGCATTTGTCAAATAAAGATTTCAGATGTTTACACGGGTGCTGAACATTTTTTATGTCACAATTATTTGTATTTTTTTTGTGTCCTGAAGAATAAAAATAAATAAAACTGGGTGTTTTACTGTGGTTGTATACAGCTAATTCACAAACACATTCATATCATTCACATTCTACTGCTCAGTTCTCTGACATTTTTTTCTATGTAGGTATTTTATTCATGAACATAAAACATATGTCTATTTAATATTCAAATTAAATGAAATAGAATAACAATGTTGTATGTGACTCTTAATAATCAAACAAAATCATTATAAAAATTTACAATTGCAAAAATAACATCTTGAAGACTGCATTTTAATTCAGTATTATTAGGTTATGGCATTGTACTCATGCTGGAACATTTACATAAAATAGATAATATAAATGTATATTTAGAGCAGCATTAAAGTTAAAACAAATCAATTATTGAGAAAATAAACAATCAATAAGAGAAAAGGTTGCTTTTATTGATAAACAATAGTTTATTCCTATTCTTAATAACTTAAATAATCATTTAAACTCAGAAAGCAGCTCAGTATTGAAACGGAAACATTTGGACACATGCCCAATACCAATAATAGTCTTAAATCAGATAGTGCAATGTTAATATTTGTATTTGTAAATTTTCCAGAGAAGTCTCCCATTCATTCAAAGGTAAACCGGAACTGTAAATACACGGGAAAAGGATATATGCCCGCTGACGTGCTGTCTCTCAGAAATTATAAATATTTTAAAATAGGCACTTTCCTTATAAATAAACTGCATAGTTGCAATCTAAACAACTACATTCTTGACCAAAAAAAGCCTGAAAAGTACATGATGTTGCCCAACAGCAGCAATATTTGTCAAACTGTAGAGTGTCCTCTGCTTGTTGCTGTGGGCAGAGTAATACACAACGGAGAAGGGTGAAGAGGCGGTAAGAGTGCTGTTACTGGCAGAATATCGCACGTCTATCAGCCAATCAGATGAAAGAACCAGACAGAACTGTTGTGTAGTACAAAACTCATTTTAATTTAAACAGAGTAATTAATCAAAACTACATTCAGTATCTTGAAATTACCCTAAGTTTATTTTATCATTTGTATTTGGGGACAGGTCTGCAAACATTTTTTATTTTAATTATTTCTGAAGTCCCTTTTAGCTTACAGAAGCAGTGTGGTAGCATTTTTTAAAAAAAATACCATGACACTGAAACAACATACTTAAACACTAAAACTTCCTGGTACAGCATTACAAAGCAAAACTAAGAAACCTACAGGTAACCAACGTCTCTTTAAGTGTTTATTAATTATATTGTACAGCATGTTGCACAATAAATTAAGAAATACTTCTCTTCTGTATATCGACTTTATATATGATCAAGTCATTTTTATAATTTACAGTAATCGTTCAATGTCTGATCTTGTGTTTACAGTAAAACTGACTCATCCTAGCATAATGGAACAACAAAAAGTGTTGGATCACAAAGTCACCAAGCTGAAGAAAAG
Organism: Danio aesculapii; assembly: GCF_903798145.1. Lineage (NCBI taxonomy): Eukaryota > Metazoa > Chordata > Actinopteri > Cypriniformes > Danionidae > Danio > Danio aesculapii. Next base: position 42,393,981 of record NC_079443.1, read on the forward strand.
TGTACAGGTAAAGCATGTTGTTAAAACTGCAATGCCAATTTACTGACAGCTTCATTCATCGTTTAAAACATGAAGCAAGCAACAGACTTTTCATTTCAAATGAACCATGTTTAAATATATGATCACAGCAGCTGCCCTTTCTTTTCTTCAGTCAACAGAACACGACATTCAGGTTTTAGAAGATATGCAATATGATTATGACAATAAAAGAAAGACGTTGGAGAGTCAAGGTAAAATTAGAAGATTTAGTACTTCTGCTCTAAAAGAAAACAACGAATGCCAATGCATGATGCAATCATGTACAGTTTACCCAAGTTCACAAGAGCACAATCTGTAAATTACCTTAAGTAAATATGAAGGACTGTAAAAATACACTAAACGACTTAATGTAAAAAACAGCAGTAGCTACTATATATATATATATATATATATATATATATATATATATATATATATATATATATATATATATATATATATATATATATATATAAAACGTAACAATTTATTATTTCTTTATTATTATTACAACTTTGGAGACTGTACAACTTTTATTTTGATCATATTAAGAAAATGTCATATAAAGATTATTTCTGTCTAATTCTTTATATTTTTAGCGGAGTCTGAAACAAAATGTCAGAGACCAAAAGAGATGAAACTTGAGGAAGCTGAACAAATGTTTACAGGAGGACTAAATATAAAAAGAGAGGTAAGACTGAATACACGTACACATGGTGTCTTTATTATCTAAAATGTTGTTTTCGTGAATAATATTTGTAGAAACGTGGTTAAGATTTAAGCCTATCGCAGCTTTAGGATAGCATCTTAACAAACTAGCTTACTTCTGTGTTGAAAAGAATGTATAATTGTACAGCAACCGGTTGTGCCTCGTGCTCTGGTCACGAAACGGAAGCGTTTCAGCGCTTGACTGGAAATGTGAATGAAGTAAAGACCCTTAAACTCTTACCTTCAAGTCCCGACAAATTCATTCAGAAAAACGTGGTCAGGTGGGAATGTAATATGGGCATGCGCAATGCTATCCGACTCTATAAACAGGACACGCGCCCATTAAAGCAACTAACTAACTAACTAACTAACTAACTAACTAACTATATTTTTAAGATAAAAATATTAATGCTATATATGTAAGACATTAGATTGCCGTCTCAGTGTATTTAATTTCTTTGACATTATAGTGTCATCCATAAAGGCTAATACACAAAACACAAAAATTAGCCGTATACTAACTTATATTAAAGTTTTCACAAACCTATGATGAGTGGTATTTGATCTTTTTTCATAAATTAAAACAATATTTTATTTGTTATCCAGATAACACAACATCCTAATTTTGAAAGGTGATCACAAATAGTTTGTCAGCAAATCTATTATCTAGCAAATTAGCAAGAAATCACTAGACTGTTACTGTGAGCTTTTCTAACGATTTTCTTGAGAGTGATGTGAGTAAAACAACCATTATAGTCAGGCAACTAAACCAGCTTGTCCAGCCAAACCAAAGCCAACTATTAAAGGCATCTTTGTCCAGCTTAAACCAGATGTCAGCTTACTTCAATGTTGAAAAAATAAGATGTATCCCTTATATATACGCGACACGGTGGTGCAGTAGGTAGTGCTGCCGCCTCACAACAAGAAGGTCGCTAGTTCGAGCCTTGGCTGGGTCAGTTGGAGTTTCTGTGTGGAGTTTGCATGTTCTCCCTGCGTTCGCGTGAGTTTCCTCCTGGTGCTCCGGTATCCCCCACAGTCCAAAGACATGCGGTACAGGTGAATTGGGTAGGCTAAATTGTCCGTAGCGTATGAGTGTGTATGGATGTTTCCCAGAGATGGGTTGCAGCTGGAAAGGTATCCGCTGCTAAAACATGTGCTGGATAAGTTGGCGGTTCATTCCGCTGTGGCAACCCCGGATTAATAAAGGGACTAAGCCGAAAAGAAGATGAATGAATGAATTTATACTTTTTTCATAAATATAATCTAGTTACAATTTTAATTATAATTGCCTCTGATGTAATAATCAAGAAAGAATACACAGTATTGTTTTAAAATCACATATGCTTTTGTTTTAAACAGAAATTCCACATCTACTATAAAAAGGGATTAGGAAAGTACATTTTAAAACACCAGGAATAATTGTTAACACAATGTAAAACATGAATCAAGATGATGCAGCCTTCAGTTTACCTGGGTAAAATTAAGGTAGACTATTTCAAATGTGAAAAACCTCTTTGTGTGTGTGTAGGTGGTAATGAAAGATATTGCTAATGCACTGACATTAGCAGAGCAGATCCAGTTCACACTGATAACAGAGGAGTTACCCGAGTGGAAGAAGAGACAGCAGATGGCTTGTATTGGTGGTCCACATAACACTTGTCTGGATCAGCTTCAGAACTGGTGAGTGGGTATTGCTTACATAGATTACACACACACAAAATCATTTTTAGTGCCCGTCCTGCACAGGAACTGCTCAACATCATACCATTAACATTAACATCAACATTATACCTGTATCCTGCACTATACCTGTATCCTGCACTTGCTGCTATTGCACTGCTGGTTAGACCGAAACTGCATTTCGTTGCCTTGTACATGTACATGTGTAATGACAATAAAGTTGAATCTAATCTAATCTAATCAAAGCATTATAGTCATTAAGGGATAAGTGGTTAGTAATTTATTTATTTCATTGAACACAAAAATATATAAATTCTGAAGAATGTTGGGGAAAAGCTGCCACTGACATCCATAGTAGGAATAAAAATACTATGAAATTCATTGGCTGCTTTTTCCAGCATTCATCAGTATATCTTTCTTTCAGTATATCTTCCTCATCTCAAGCACATTCACTAAGTAATAGTTCACCCAAAAATTAAATTTACTCTCCCTCAAGTGGTTTCAAAACATTGTGTTTCTTTCTTCTGTTGAACACAAAAGAAGATATGCTGAAGACAGCTGAAATCCTCTAATCACTGACTGCCTAGTAGGAAAAACAGATGCTATGGAAGTCAATGGTTACAGGTTTCCAGCTTTCTTTAAAATGTTCTCTTTTGTGTTGAACAGAAGAAAGAAACTCATAAAGGTTTGAATCAAGAGAAGGGTGAGGATATGATGACAGAATATTTATTTTGTGTGAACTATCCCTTTAAGTGATCTAAATGTATTTATATTGTCTGTGGAAGGTGTAGGGCCAAACAACCTTTGTCCACTTAAAATTACAGTCAGAATGTCATATATTATCATATATTATCCAGACCAGGCTGGAACATTAGCTTTAGCAACTACTAGCCTCTCTGAAATCGTATACCCTACATTTAAGTTTACCTTATGTGAAAAAAAAATCACTCATTTTCCCACTCTGGCAGTGAGAATACCAGATATAGCAAGTGATACAGATTATGGGGAATAATACAAACATTATATAAATATATAATTTCACTACAGAGTCTCCACTCTACCTTCATTCTCTGAAGCGTGACTTGTTCTCCAGGTTTACAGTGGTGGCAGAGTGTCTCCAGCAGATCCGTCAGCAGCTGAAGAAAGTTCAGGAACTGGTCCAGAAATTCACCTACTGCAACGACCCCCTAAATCTAGGCTGGGGCCGGCTGGATGAACAGGCCATTTCACTCTTCAAAAACCTCATATTAAAGTGAGACACCACAGCTCACCCTGAAGATGACTTTATGTGTAGCACACAAGCTGTAGTAAAAGAGGAAAACCAAGAGGAATGTGATTATATATTATGGTGTGTGTAAGTTTTGAGTGTTAATTAGCAGTTAATTAGCCATTAGCCGTTGTCATCTTGTGTCTTTCAGCTCTCTTGTGGTGGAGAGGCAGCCCTGTATGCCATGGTATCCTCAGAGACCCTTGCTAATAAAAACATTAGTTCAGTTCACCGTCAAGATCAGGTGGGTTTCTTTCATGTTACCATTATAAAGGCTTTTAATTTATGGTACTGAAAAAAGCTTTACATTTCAGTGATGCTAATTCAAAGTCAATTACCAGTCTAATATGACTATTATATGCTATTATTTTTCTGTTTATTACTTTCCAGATTGCTAGTCAAACTCCCAGAACTGAACTGTCAACCCAAAGCAAACGTTTCTGTTGACAAGTAATTATTTATATCTGTCGATCTGTCTATCCATCCATCCATCCATCCATACATCCATCTATCCTTCCTTCAAGCCATTGTGTGTTGAGTATTTCCAACCCATTTTTGTGTATTTACATTTTTGTCTTTCAGAGGTTTTTCTGAGCTGGATACAGTGAAAGGGTATGTGGTTAGCTACACCAAAAACACAGTTTATATATTACTGTATTCATATATAATAAAATATATGACAAAAATGCAACAACATTTTTTTGGTGATCAACTAATTCAGTGCTTGGTTGTGTTTTGCATTTAGTAATTTCCTTTTATAACCAATAACGATTTTCTTATGTTTTAGATTTAGACAATTCTTCATAATATCGATTGATCGTAAATGTATGACCTTGGATGAATCTAGTGGATGCCTAGCAGCTTATTTTTCCCATTTGGTATGACGATAAACACTCAAAGAAGACAGTAAGGTTATGATCATTTTGTAATAAACGTTACAGTTAAGTACTGACATTTAATTAACACAGACCTTACGGGAGAAGAGACCTGTCAACAGACAATATCCGGTAGGAGAAACAATGTAGAATTCACCTGAAGTAAATTCTTCAACTCATTGGGAAAATGTGCCCAGAGCCACACTTTTGAGAACCGCAAATTATGTGCACGCTGGTACATATATCTGCATTTCATATGAAAAACTAATGCTACAGGGTGTACCTTACCTTACAGCTTACCTTCGTATGGACGGCTTTTCCAGTGTGATCTTGTTGGCAAGATGGCAGAAATACTTACCAGAGAACATTTTCAGCAAATGTTTTCTCCAAATGTATTCACAAGCTATTCATTTGATATATTATTATATTGATTCATTTAGCAAATCCATTCACTGACTTCTTCAATCGTTTTGTCATGACAGTTAGCCTACTCAGCGTCACCCCCTGTGGTTCCAAATAACAGTACTATGGTGAGCGCATCAAGTATGAAAGCCTCCACAACTTGCAGCTGTACATAATAACTGTGATTGTTGAGTTTAGGGTTGTGGTAGGTGTAGACGTTAATAACTGTGATTGTTGAGTTTAGGGTTGTGATAGGTGTAGATGTTAATAACTATGATGGTTGAGTTTAGGGTTGTGATAGGTGTAGACATTAATAACCGTGATGGTTGAGTTTAGGGTTGTGATAGGTGTAGATGTTAATAACTGTGATGGTTGGGTTAAGAGTTGTGGTAGGTGTAGACGTTAATAACTGTGATGGTTGGGTTTGGGTTGTGGTAGTTGTAGACGTTATTAACTGATGGTTGGGTTTGGGTTGTGGTAGGTGTAGACGTTAATAACTGATGGTTGAGTTTACGGTTGTGGTAGGTGTAGACGTTAATAACTATGATGGTTGAGTTTAGGGTTGTGATAAGTGTAGATGTTAATAACTGTGATGGTTGGCTTTGGGTTGTGGTAGATGTAGATGTTAATAACTGTGATGGTTGAGTTTAGGGTTGTGGTAGGTGTAGACGTTAAGAACTGTGATGGTTGGGTTTAGGGTTGTGGTAGGTGTAGACGTTAATAACTGTGATGGTTGGGTTTGGGTTGTGGTAGTTGTAGACGTTATTAACTGATGGTTGGGTTTGGGTTGTGGTAGGTGTAGACGTTATTAACTGATGGTTGAGTTTACGGTTGTGGTAGGTGTAGACGTTAATAACTATGATGGTTGAGTTTAGGGTTGTGATAGGTGTAGATGTTAATAACTGTGATGGTTGGCTTTGGGTTGTGGTAGATGTAGATGTTAATAACTGTGATGGTTGAGTTTAGGGTTGTGGTAGGTGTAGACGTTAAGAACTGTGATGGTTGGGTTTAGGGTTGTGGTAGGTGTAGACGTTAATAACTATGATGGTTGGGTTTAGGGTTGTGATAGGTGTAGATGTTAATAATTGTGATAGTTGGGTTTGGGTTGTGGTAGGTGTAGACGTTAATAACTATGATGGTTGGGTTTAGGGTTGTGGTAGGTGTAGACGTTAATAACTATGATGGTTGGGTTTAGGGTTAGGGTAGGTGTAGATGTTAATAACTGTGATGATTGGGTTTAGGTGTGGAGTAGGTGTAGATGTTATTAACTGATGGGTACAGCGCCATCTTGCTGGCAACATAGCTTTGACAATGTCAAGTCACGCCTCTCTACTACAAGTTATGCCCCTGTCTTGCAGTCCATAGACAGATACTACTCATCGGTTGGGTTTAGGGAAGGGGGTGTTTGGGTCAGTCAATATCAAGCTGATATACTTTGCACTACAAGCAGACTGTCTTCTCTCGCGGACACGTTGACATTTCCAGAAATGTCCAGGTGGATTTATGTGAAATGGCACATAAGAAAGCCTGCCCCAGTAACATATTTGAAATAGTCAAAACATGTACACAGCGCCCTCTAGGGGATTTGTGAAAGTAAAAACTTCAAGAAGACAATACAGGGTACATATTTGTCCGCTCTCAAAAAATTAGCACTGGGCACATATTTCCAATGAGCTAGATGAACTATTGCTTTTAAAGTGCCTTTCTTTTTTCCCCAGCCGCCTTTCCCTCTCTGTGATGAGCTGCACTTGATCTGCTTTCACACACAGCTGGTTCTGCCTGACCTATGCATTGACTTATCAGTAAAGTGATTTGGTTTTTACAACAACCAAAGCTTTGATATATAAGATTACAGGTACAATATGAAACCCATGTAAATGCAACATCACATCATATGTTCAAACAGATCACAAGTCTTCCGGTGTCAATTATGACCCCTTTTTCCCGGAGTATTTCCTATGCCTGGGGCTCAGTCTTATGGTACAACATGCTCAGCAGTGAACCACACGTATGGTCATTTACTGTACCATCATCCACATTTTCCTCCTCCGCTAACGTCTTTATTCTGACTCATGCTCTTGATCTCGCTCTCTGTCTCAGAATCTGACGTTCTTCTTGAATCCGCCACCAGTGAAATGGCATCAGCTTTCAAAAGTCATAAGCTGGCAGTTTTCTTCTGTCACCAAACGAGCGCTGACCTCAGATCAGCTGAGAACACTGGCTGACAAACTTCTAGGTGAGATGATTCTTTGTTTTATTCACCACTTATTATGTATAAATGCTTACATGTTACATGGATAGGAGCCTATTTTTCTTGTTTAGCTGTTGTTTGTCTGTTTTCAGGTCACAAAGCCCAAGGTGACCCTGAGGAACTTGTCCAGCACAGTACATTTTGTAAGGTGAGTTTATGAAAACAACTGAAACAAAGAGGAAATGGCTTTTGCTTTCTTTGACCAACCACACTTTTTTTGTTTGTTCTCCTGCTGTCACCTCATGATTTACTGCTAAAACAAAATTTATAATAACACGACAATGCAGACATGAAGGAAATACTTTTCAATTGTTTGTAATGTTTGCATGTCATGGTGCATTAACTATATAAATGGCTATGTAAAGAAAGAGTTTTCTATTATATCACAATGCACTGCAAGGTATAAATGTTGTGTGTGCTTTTTTTATCTAGGCAGCTGTTGAGCAAGATGGTTCACTCTGGAATTGGATGTATGAACATCTGGAACTTGTTAAAAACCTTGTGCTCAACATCTGGAATGATGGGTGAGAAATTCAAATAGCAAACATTGTTTTTGATAATGCCATTTGACATCATTAGTGAAAAGTGAAAGTCGTGACATGGCCAAGTATGGTGACCTATACTTGGAATTTGTCTGGGAAGAGCGGGGGGTTAGCATTTGCTGTAATACAATTATTTTGTTATCATTTTTAAAAATGATTATTATTATAATTTAGGTAGAGGCTTAAGCTTTTTGCCTCTTCCTGAAGATTATGGCTTATTCTTCTCAGTTTACTCCAATATTTGCATACTTGTGCAAATAAAAGAAAAAAATATATTAAAAAAATCAGTGCCTTACTCAAAGGATTCACCTCAGCTATAGTATTAAGGGTGGTGAGAGTGCCGGTTATTGACCACCTACAATCCCTCCCAGTGCTGGGAACTTCTGATCACAAGTCCAACTTTCTGCATTAGGCTACGGCTGACCCCATTACTGTCAAAACTGGCTCAACGCATCCTGAAGTGGCGAATGAACATTGACTTCAAGATTTGAGAGCTTCAATTTCTTCACACAAAATTAGAAGACATGTTGAGATATAGTGTAAGGCACATGTGTCAAACTCTGGAGCTCTGCACAGTTTAGTTCCAACTCTAATTAAACACACCTGATCCATCTAATTGAGTCCTTCAGGCTTGTTTGAAACCTACAGGTAAGTGTGTTGAAGCAAGGTTGGAACTAAACTGTGCAGAGCTGCGGCCCTCCAGGAACTGGCTTTGATACCTGTGGTGTAAGGCATCAGTCACACCAACTATATTTCTATCAGGTAAATATTGTCAGCTTTCATTCTGTGCAGATATATCATGGGGTTTCTGAGTCAGGAAAGAGCAGAGGCTCTGCTGATAGACAAAGCTCCAGGCACTTTCCTTCTGCGCTTCAGTGAAAGCTGTCGAGATGGAGGAATCATCATCACATGGGTGGAGTCGCGGCAGGATGGTGCGTTTCACTTTATGACAAAAACCTTGAAGTGACCTGCAATTTGTCTTACGTGACTATCCTGTCTGCGCAGGTGAACGTGTGGTACATTCGACAGAGCCCTACAACAAAACAAAAATATACCCAATCTGCTTGCCCAAAATCATCCGTGACTTCACCACTGGAGAGAAAGATCCTGTGAATCCCCTTATCTACCTTTACCCAGACATCCCAAGAGATCTCGCCTTTGGCCGCTACTATACCAGCGAATCTGAAGGTAGTGATTTTACATTCAAATTAATGCACTTGAGAATTTTGTAATGAGCTTTTACTGACCAGAAAACAAGTAGAGGACATGAGAAAAATGATGAAAAAATAGAGTGAAAAAACTCTCTTGTCTGTCTGTTGATCTGTCTATCTATTTGTGTATCTGTCTGTCTGTCTGTCTGTCTGTCTGTCTATCTATCTATCTATCTATCTATCTATCTATCTATCTATCTATCTGTCTGTCTGTCTGTCTGTCTGTCTGTCTGTCTGTCTGTCTGTCTGTCTGTCTATCTGTCTATCTATCTATCCGGTCCATCTGTCTGTCTGTCTATCTATTTGTGTATCTGTCTGTCTATCTATTTGTTTATCTGTCTGTCTGTCTATTTGTCTGTCTGTCTATCTATTTGTCTGTCTGTCTGTCTGTCTATCCATCCATCCATCCATCCGGTCCGTCTGTCTATCTATTTGTGTATCTGTCTGTCTATCTATTTGTTTTTCTGTCTGTCTGTCTATCTATTTGTCTGTCTGTCTGTCTGTCTGTCTGTCTGTCTGTCTGTCTATCTATCCATCCATCCATCCAGTCCGTCTGTCTGTCTATCTATTTGTGTATCTGTCTGTCTATCTATTTGTTTATCTGTCTGTCTGTCTATCTATTTGTCTGTCTGTCTGTCTGTCTTTCTATCCATCCATCCGGTCCGTCTATTTGTGCATCTGTCTGTCTGTCTATCTATTTGTGTATCTGTCTGTCTATCTATTTGTTTTTCTGTCTGTCTGTCTATCTATTTGTCTGTCTGTCTGTCTGTCTGTCTGTCTATCTATCCATCCATCCATCCAGTCCGTCTGTCTGTCTATCTATTTGTGTATCTGTCTGTCTATCTATTTGTTTATCTGTCTGTCTGTCTATCTATTTGTCTGTCTGTCTGTCTGTCTTTCTATCCATCCATCCGGTCCGTCTATTTGTGCATCTGTCTGTCTGTCTATCTATTTGTTTGTCTGTCTGTCTGTCTATCTATTTGTCTGTCTGTCTGTCTATCTATTTGTTTGTCTGTCTGACTATCTATTTGTTTGTCTGTCTGTCTATCTATTTGTCTGTCTGTCTGTCTGTCTATCCATCCGTCCATCCATCCATCCATCCATCCACCCGGTCTGTCTGTCTGTCTGTCTGTCTGTCATATTCCTCAGAGATTTTGGTCCATATTGACATGATATTCAATATGACATGGATTCTGAATATACATTTTTGATTTATAGGTCCCAAACCGTATTCAACAGTATTTTTAAATCTTTGTTTTCATTTGCAAAATTCTTCAAACTACTAAATTTGACCTATTCGTCAAAAATGTTTTGTTATAATTTGAAGTCACAGGAAAAAAAATTCATTTATTGTGACCTATGTGATCTATGTCTATTTCTCTGTCTGCCTGTCTGTGTAATTAAGTATCTCTGCATCTCTAGTATTTACAACCCATTAGGACATTTGGAATACAAGTCTGTTTTTTTCTTCTTAGATCTGGAAGGAATGAATAAATATCCAAGTCAGTATAGCCTGATCTCAGTGAAGCCCACAGGTTGAACATATGTGCTCTACTTGACTCTTCTGACCTAAAGGATTTAAGCTTTGAAATAGCAGAGCATGAGGTTATGGTTTCTACCTTGTGGTGCATAACTCTACCTAACATCTTGCCCTTCTTTAGAAATATATATGAATAATTGAGTTTGTTGTGCTTTTTTAAAATGTAAATACTGTATATACATAGAAAACAGTAAATGGGATGAAGAAAACTACACCTTTTATTTACTAACACAGTTTTTTTTATTCATTATTGCACATAAAGGCTAAATCTTTTATATAGCATTGCTTTAATTGCACATGTATACACACTGACTTCAGTCAACCACATACAGACTCATAGAATCAGAAAAATATCTGCTTCAGTTGGTTTGTATAGAGGCAAATACTGCTAAAATGTCTTTAAAATACTTTACATTTACTTTTATTCAAGGGTTTGGTCCAAGTGAACAGGTTTGACATCTTTTTATCACTGCTACCACAATTACAATTGACTTTAGAAACTACAATATATTCATTTAACACTTATCAAATATAACTAAAGACTACAGTTGTTTGATTAATAAAGGAGTTTTTATCTGATAGTGATTAAGCTGGTGCAAACGATTTAAATATCGTTCAGAATATTATTTTAATAACGTTGTACAGGTTCCTATCATCTGAGTAAACTCTAATGTTTTAGTTTGGATCACTTGTTCTTCTCCTAAAGCAATATGTGTGTACTTTCTCAAATGGTCATTTTGGGAGCCCTGCATGTAAATACTGCATGAAAGAAAAGTGCATACACTGATAAACACATAGAAATCTAATAGGCTGTACCACTAACAGAAATAACACAATGTCTTTGGCAGTGGTTATAATGTTCAAATAAGGTTGGCATAAGAAAATAAAAAGCGATATGTAAAAAAAAAGTGCATGCAAACTGATGTTTAGTTGTATTATTAAAATCAGTAAATACCACTTTTACACAGGACATGTTCTTGCATTCTTCCTGCTGTATTTAACACAGTTCTGTAGAATACTTGATTCTGATTGTTCGGTTGTTGCCATTCAGCCTTCTAACAATGCTCATGGCAACACATGACAGATTATTTGTTATTGGAAATGCAGTGGTCTCTTTTCTCTTAGTCAAAGGTTTAGGATAAAAATCATATAAAATCATCATATATGTAGAAATCGAATACTTCATGATTTTGCATGTAAACAAGATATAATGTCACTGATGCTGCTCAGTATTACAAAAATAAACACATTTATTGATTGTATTTCGGAAAATAGCAATGATAATATGTGACCCTGGACAACAAAACCAATCATAAGTGTGAGATAAGAATTATGCATGATTACATAAGCTGTATAAGCTAGTTAGTATAGGACAATATTTGATTGAAATTCGACAAATTCGATATTTGAAAATGTGAGGGTTGTAAAATGTTTGATAATGAGAAAATCTCCTTTAAAGCTGTCTAAATGAAATGTTTAGCAATGCATTTTACTAATCTTTTTTTTATATATACAGTTGAAGTCAGAATTATTAGCCCCTCTTTGAATTTTTGAAAATTAATTGAATATTTCCCAAATTATGGAAATTTTCAGTGTGTCTGATAATATTTTTTCTTCAGGAGAAAGTCTTATTTGTTTTATTTTGGCTAGAATAAAAGCAGTTTTTAATTTTCTAAAAAACATTTTAATGTCAAAATTATTAGCCCCTTTAAGCTATATATTTTTTCAATAGTCAACAGAACAAACCATCGTTATACAATAACTTGCCTAATAACCCTAAGCTGCCTAGTTAACCTAATTAAGCCTTTAAATGTCACTTTAAGCTGTATAGAAGTGTCTTTACTGTCATCATGACGAAGATATAATAAATCAGTTATTAGAAATGAGTTATTAAAACTAATATATTTAGGAAAGTCTTTTCTCCGTTAAACAGAAATTGGGGAAATAAATAAACAGGGGGGGTAATAGTTCAGGGGGGCTAATAATTCTAATTAATAATTTTAACTATATGTATATATATATATATATATATATATATGTATGTATATATATATATATATATATATATATATATATATATATATATATATATATATATATATATATATATGTATGTGTATATATATATATATATATATATATATATATATATATATATATATATATATATATATATATATATATATATATATATATGTATGTGTATATATATATATATATATATATATATATATATATATATATATATATATATATATATATATATAATTATTTTTTTTCAGTAAGTAATTTACAAAATATCTTCATGGAACATGGTCTTTACTTAATAATCCTAAAATGAATGACAAAAAATATGAAAAAAAAAAAAACCCTGATAATTTTGACCCATACAATGTATATTTAGCTATTTCCACAAATGTGCAACTTAAGACTGGGTTTTGTGGTCCTGGGTCACATATTGCAACTTAAGCTTTCAGTGAACTGATATATACAGCTATGAAGAGGAAAAAACACTTTACAAATTCTGTTTCTCTGCATTTATAATTTATAGTTATGCATTTTATAGTGTATTTTTACGCATGTAAATTAGTTTAATTTTCTTTAAACTACTAATGATATTTCTTCCGTATGTAAAATAAAATTGTTGTCATTTAGAGCAGTGGTTCCCAACCTTTTTATCACCGCGGACAAGTCAACGCTTGATAATTTTACCACGGCCCAGGGAAGAGGACGGGGGTGGATTAGCGTTCGTGTACGTAGAGTGCTAGGCAACCATCAACTGTTTTCTCAGAGCTTACAAAACATTGCTGCAACTCTGATGCAAGTTTTATTCATGGGAAAATTATAAAGCCCTGGGTGTTTGGGTGCGTCACTCCCAATATGTGCATACAAGCACAAAGACGCGAAATGTGAGCAATCTCCAGCAGTTATTCTTTTTCTTGCACAGACATGTTAGATTCACCTGAATTGATGGCAAATGGGTTGTGGATCCATTCCTTGGCAGTTTGTGGGTCCTTCACTGGGCCTTTTCCCCTTCGCAAAGAAACATTCCAAAAACGCCTGTTTCTTACTCATTTTGCTAGATTGTGGGTTACATTCCGGTGCTCAAATGACCGAGAATACGGTCATTTTTCAAAATAAAAGCTCATTCAGACTCCGATAATATAACAGAAACAATTAATGATGTCTTGTGCGGCCCGGTAGCAAGGCCCGGGGGTTGGGGACCACTGATTTGGAGCAGTTTTGACTAATGTTCTAAATAGCAACAATAAAGATGGCTTTTTCAGATATGTTTACATTAAATTTCAGACAACACAATACCATTTTCTCCTTTAGAAGAGTTAAGAAATTCATATTTGGTGAAATCACAACTAATGAAAACAATTCGGTTATTATCAGACAGATAAGACGGACGGACGGACGGACAAATAGATAGATAGATAGATAGATAGATAGATAGATAGATAGATAGATAGATAGATAGATAGATAGATAGATAGATAGACAGACAGACAGATAGATAGATAGATAGATAGAAGAAATGTTATCAGGATATAGAATAAAGCCTATATTAACACATTACTCAAACCTATACCAAATAAATCTAAACAAAGGGACCAATTTTCAAGTGGTGACATAATTTCCCCCCATAGCTGTATATATACATGTTTGTGAGTCTTTGTATGTTGTCATTGTTGGGGAAAGCATCGCATCATGTTCTTCACTATTCAAAACATTGAAATATAATAATAAACAAGTGCTGATGGTCACCCTTTTATCCTGGGTTTTACTCAAATGAAAAGTATTTCATGGAGCTTGTCTGGTGTCATTCTACACTCCATAAATGAGTTTACCGTCCGCCCTTAGGAAAACACAGGTATTATGAACACGTCATTCACTCCCACACCTAAATCAAGTGTTTGAAATACATTTACAGCATAAACAACACCTTTACTCGCACACTTTCTTTGCAGATGAGGAAAAAGCTCACAAAAGCATATAAAACTACCGGAAACAACGTCAAATGAAGAAAAAAAAAGTACGCTGATGTTGTAAAGGTCTACTGGGGAACAGAAGAGCGCCCTCTGCTGGTGGAAATGGTTACGTCTCCAGCATCCCGTCCAGGTTTTTCTCAGTGGTCTCTTTATCTGCCACGGGATTAAGGGGAGGGTTGTACTTACTGCTGAACTCCTGCAGGAGCGCCTGCACCTCCTGATGACCGAAATGTTTCGCCTCATCCATTGGTGTGTTGCCCCACCTGGAGGACAAAAATACTGTTTTATTTACATGATTTTCATAATTTTCCCTTGATTCTTCCAGCCATTTGATTACTGATTAAAGAAGCTAATAAAAATGTGAATATTTAATTATTATAATACATAGTAAATATAACATTTAATGGAAATGTATTTTACTACTGTAATAGTGCTACACTAAAAAAATAAAAATAATTAAAAACAATATATTTATTTTACCTTACAATAGTACGTTACAAAAGAAATGGTTACAATTCTTTTGATAGTTTTACAGATTTATGGTATGAGAAGTTTAAAATATATGTATTACTCAAAAATAATCACTGTATTATTAGCCTTTACTAAGGGCAACACGGTAGCTCAGTGTCTCGGCTGGGTCAGCTGGCAGTTTTTAACTGTTTGCATGTTCTCCCCGTGTTTGCATAGGTTTCCTCCAGGTTCTCCGGTTTCCCCCACAGGCCAAAGACGTGCTATAGGTGCAGTGTTTCCCCTACCATTATATCAGGGGGCTACCCACCCTCCCAACGCCTTTCCCCGTACATAAGTTAAATAGCCGTATGTAATATCTTTACACAACGGCATGCAGGGTCGAACTTGCGAACATTTTGGCTTAATCTATGCGACCTCATAATATATTTGGGAGCATATGTGTGACTGCATATTATGGTTGTAGTGCGACCTGTTTAGATTTTTTTCTATAGGCGTGCTGAATCGCTCTTCCTTGCCACTATATTGGTTCCTATTAGCTGTCAATCACTCAAGGCTTTACGCTGTCAGATAACGGAGCTTTTGTGACCGCAAGAAATGCAAACGGCTGAAGTTTGAGGAAGACCCAATGAAAAGTACACAGGTTTGCAAACCCACCCAAAGTTACAAATAATGGCGCTGATGAGAGCGATCATGTGATGAATGTTGATCCGCCAGCCGAGATCAACCGGGTGTGTTTCATCATCGCCAAACATAGATATATACATTAGATGTCGCCTACCCTGTTGTTGTCTATTGGAAGGAATGTGTCAGTAGAGCCGCCATTTTAGTACAGGGTAGCACTCCTTTGAAACAAATGCAGGACCAAGCTGCGGTGGAGGACTGTGGCCATCCAGAGCCAGAGAAATACACATATACACATATATATCTATGATCGGGAGTTTTCCCGGAAGTCAGTGTGCAATTTTTTTATTTAAATGATGAAACTTATAATTTTACATCACTTTTCTACATTGATGGATGAGTGATCACTCAGGCATTCCTGACAAAAAGCTTGTGTTTGTGTGTATGGAAATGTACTATACACCCTCCCTGTTAAATCTGATCTTTAACAGTGAAACACACCTCCTCTCCTGCTTTCACTTCTCATACTGACGAAGGGAGCGATTCGTTTGTGAATGAATCTCCGTTATGAACGACTCCTTCACTAGCTGACAATAATACAAGTTTCAGGCACCGCAGCATCTCGTTGTCATATTCCTTTACCTTTTTTTGCTGATTTTATTCAACAAAACTAGCATAAGCCGAGTGTTTAATGCGAGCTGGTGCTACTTTGCCTTGTGGTGAATGCAGTAAGTGACTGTATTATCATCAATAATGTTACCTGTTTAGCACAAAAGTTCATAACATAAAAAAACGTAAAAAAACAAGGTCTTACCTATGAAATGATCTGCCTTTGTGCTTTGTTTTTTTGTTTGCTCGTTACTATACCTGTACACAGCGCTAAATACCAGCATCTTCACGTAGTAACACTGTCTTGACTAGTGCTGTTGAATGACACTTGTCCTGGGAGCACTGTACAAATATGGCGGCGCTATTGACGCATGCTCAGGGTCCGTATGCGATATCTAGTGTATATATATCTATAATCGCCAAAGAAGCTTGCCTTTAAGTTTAAACTGAAACTGCGACTCATGATGAGTAAGAACGGTATTGCGCGGGCGGTCATCGTGAGAATCTCTGCCTGCTCATATATTAGGTCGGCTGACTCGCCTGCTTTTTTTCCACAAACACAGAAAAATATAAATCAGCGTATGACGAGACCCTGCATTTAAAATGACACAAACAGAAACCGAGTGGTAGAAAGGAGACTTTTCTTCCTTTCCTTTGCCCATTCTTGACATACATATTATTTTTCTATTTAGTTATGATGACTGCTCTGCAGCTTTCAGCATTGAATTGAATAATTTATTATGATCGTACGTTTATATATTATTTGTTTATTAAATTGACGTGTATAAAAACAAAATGGATCATTAATATTTTTTAATTATTAGACATTCATTTTGGAATTATTGCGCAAATATCAGTATAAGTCATCTCAGCATTAGTTAGTTGTATCTGATTTTTGTTAGTCCTCATTAATGTTGTTTTCAAATACAATAAATCCATTGTTATACAATTTGCTCATTCATTTTTGGTTGGTGCTCCTAGATTTTTGAAGTTGAATATAATTTCGAGCTTTTCAGCTCTCTCACGCTCTCACTCTGCCCAAATAAAATTCTACGTAAATTACCCCAAAGCCAGAGGAAAATGAATGAATGAATTAGCCTTTACTATTATAAAGTATCATTTTAAATATAAAAATACATAACATTTTATAAGTCACAATTATTAAGGAGTAAAACAACTTGAAATAAATGACTCTTTTGACACAACTGTACTGCAAAATGAATATTTAAAATAATTATTTGATTATTTTACACTTACATCTTTTTTTACCAAATAGAAATGTATTTTACTACTGTAACAGTACTGCTCTATATAATAGAAATAATTACAAATGATATATTACCTTACAATAGTACAATACAATCATTAAAAATATATTACCTTTTATAGTTTCAGAGATTTATGTTATGAGAAGTATAAAATAGATGTATTACTCAAAATAAGCCCTATATCAATACATTTTACTATTATAACTTTCAATTATGTAAGTCACGATTATTAGTAACACAAATGGAAATATATGACTAGTTTGATAAAAGTGTACGGTTTTAAAATAATTACATGATTATTTTACCCTTTTTACATCTATTTGCCATGTTAAATGTTATGTTGTGAGAAGTATACAACATATTAGATTAGATTAGATTAGATTCAATTTATTGTCATCACACATGTACATTGAACATATGAACAATTTTATTATGCATATTATAATTAAAAGATATTTTTAAATATAGATTTACAAATAAACAAACACATAAAATATGCATTTATTGCATATGCATAAACAAATATGCTAAAATAGGGGATCGTTTTACCTGATTGATAACTTTGTAAATAAAAATAGTGAATTCAGCATCTAAAATTGAAAAATGTGTGTTTGTTCACCTGTCTTTGGGTGCAGGATTGACCTTGCAGGCCTCGAGCAGAAAACGCACAACCTCGATATGTCCTGAAATCAAATCAAATCAATTAGAGGCATTTTGTTGTGTTTTTGACATTTTACAAGTGTTTAAAATATTTAGAAATTAGTCTTTGGACAAACTAAAACTTTCATTTCAATTAATGTTCAATTTATTTTGAGTAGCAAAAATATATTTATGCATTAATGTTTAACCCTTGTGTGCTTTTGGGGAAGTTTTTATCCACTCTGGGGGATTTAGAGTCTTAACTTGGCCACAACTTTCTCTGTGTTTCAGCAAATGGATTGATTTTTAATGACAAAAATTATTTTGACACATATTTTGGGAAAAATCTATGAATTTTTTCAAAAACTCAACAATACACTCTCAAATTGACTACCCTTTCATTATGTTCCATTATAATGACATATTTTGATTGCAGAGCCACGACATCATGCATTCTTGATTGTTTCCCTGTTGGGAAGAGGCAAAATTTGTACTTGTAAAATTTGTATTTTCACTGTTGATCATCAGTTGTGGTGCAAAAAAGCTTAGTTTCTGCCTTCTATATGGAGAATAGTGTGTGAGTGTGAGAGAGACCATTGCACCTTATCTTGATATGTCTGAAAAAATCTAAATAAGCAGCTCAGCTGTCAGAACATAGTAAACATAGTAAATGATTTATGCACACACTTTAATCTGCTGTTTTACTCCATAGAACTGCATATAAAAGCCAAAACCTTTTTTTGCACAGGCCTATCTAAAGGGTTAATGGTGCCAACTGATGATCAAACAGTAAGAATTTTACCCCCCAACAATCAAGAATGCACGATTATATGGTGTCATGGCTGTGCAATCACAAAAAAAAAAAAAGCCAATGAGGCAAAAACAGCCACAACATAACAAAAGAGCAGTAAATCTGAACAGTACACAAGGGCTATACATAAATAGCTAATAACCCTGCTGCTAATTGCTAACATACAGGATTTGTACTGCCTCTGACCACTAAGTGGCGCTGCTAGGTGTCAAAATGTTGACGCAAACCTCCTTTCGACTATCAAACTACCAAAAAGCACAGACATTAACAGATTTTCGGTCCCTAATAAGTGTGGAAGTGAGCGTGTAAGTGAGTGTTTGTACCCTCAGCGGCCGCGACGTGCAGCGCCGTCCTGGAGTCATAATCGCGCTGCTCCATATCCACTGAGGACAGAGCAAACCTGCACACACAAACACACACTGTTTAGAAAGATGTAGAAGTGGAAGAAGTAGAGCTGACGACGGCGATGTGTTATTGAGGTAAAGTTGGTTTTATAATTACATTTTTACAACAGTTCTGTTTGGTTCTTGAATCTGATTGGCTGATAGCCGTGCGATATTCTGTAAATAACAGCACTCGTCCAGCCTCTTACCCTTTCACCCTGGTGTATTACTCCACCCACATACAGCGAGAAGCGGAGGACACTCTACAGTTTGACAAATATTACTGCTATTGAACAACATCATGTATCTATGAGGTTTTATTTAGTCGAGAATGTAGTTTAGATTGCAACTATGCAGTTTATTTAGTGCCTATTATTTTTATTTTAGTGCCTATTATTTAGAGTGCCTATTTTAAAATATTTATATTTTCGGAGCATCGGATTCAGTGCATCGGCTGCCATCAACCTGTCTGAGCAGACCTAAGAAAGTGATGGTTAACGTTACACCACAAGATG
The DNA here is from genome assembly GCF_903798145.1 of Danio aesculapii. Classification (NCBI taxonomy): domain Eukaryota; kingdom Metazoa; phylum Chordata; class Actinopteri; order Cypriniformes; family Danionidae; genus Danio; species Danio aesculapii. The sequence goes on from NC_079443.1 coordinate 42,413,787, forward strand.
GCGACAGAGACCGCATAATAAGTACTTAGGGGAGGAAAAACAGCATTTTCTTAGCGCAAGTTTCAAAGTACAGCAGAACAAATCATTATAAATCAAGTAAGTGTCTTTCGGAGTCGATCTCTCTCTTTTGTATTTTGTAGTGCTGTATTTATACCGCAGAAACGGCTAGAGTTTGCTTTGCTGTGGCTTTTCAGGGGTTAATTATTGTGATATCCTGATCACTACAGAGAAATACTGGGAAATCTCAGAGAAATACTGGGAAATCTCTGTAGACTGATGGCATTTCATGCTGTTCAGCCTTATAATCTTAAAATGTCAGCAAAATCATCTCTTTTGTCATCACTTTAGACATTACGCTAGAGAATCATTCAAATACTAGCTCTAAAGTGACATTGGTGAATTAGTAATGGCTTCAACTGTTCTGACGTCAGCTGCAGATGTGAATGAATGGCGGAAGAAAGTAGTTCCTCTTACAAAAGGGTTTTTAGACTCTCCGTGTTTAATTTTCTTTTTTATATACACGATTGTGCTGTCGAACTGTTGTATAAATGCAATATCACACTCTATACACTCCAGTGCCATATGGCTGTGTATCAACACTGGTGGGGAGCACTGAGACACTCGGCCTGCAGCCTTGATCCAACGCACGGCTCCCACCAGTGTCGGTATACAGCCATATCGCACTGCTACTATATAAAATTCCACATTCAGTGACAAATTGTGACACGATGTATATTGTTTACCATGCTACTTTGAATATTGTGCCAGAAATAGCACATAAGTTTGACTTCAAAACAACATTAGCACTCTTTTCAGTTGACTGCGAGCAGTGTTATGTTTTAATAGTCTTTGGCTGATAATATGATTTCCCTATTTGGAATTTGCAAACAAAACTTTTCTGAAAATATTAATAAGGAGCAAGTCAGAATGTGTGAATTTAGCTCAACTAAAGTGTTCATACCTCCTCAGAGCAGAAACATCGCCAGTGTAAGCAGCAAACAGCAGGTTGATGACAGACTTCACCTGTAATCATACAAAAGAGCCTTTGTGGAACAGAAACAAGTTATTAATATTATTACTGGACAGAAGGTCGGCAGAAACCACCATCTCCAGAGTCTCCGTCAGCTCCTTCACTGAAACGTATGAGGTAAAGAGGAAACACTGAATCGAGAAATATATCTAATATGCAGACTTACTTCTCATTTACTATTCTATTATTTGTATTTTATAGTTTTATATTATTTTGATTATGTAAAATGATGTTAATATTTTAATATGCAAACTTACTTCTCATTTACTATTTTATTATTCGTATTTTAAAGTTTTATATTATTTTGATTATGTAAAATGATGTTAATATTTTAATATGCAAACTTACTTCCCCGTTACTATTTTAATAGTTTTTTATTGTTTTATATTATTATTATGTTAAAATGTTTGTTAAATTTGTAAAGATGTTTGTCCATGATATTTAGATGAACAGAAACTTAAATAATCAGCATTAATTTAAATTTTTTTTTAATAGTAATGTAAAAGATTGTAAAATAATTCCATTTAGGATACTGCATTTCTACTGACGATATGAAATTATTTGTTAGAAGTTATATAAAATGATTGTGTATTAGAATTTTTTAAAATTCTGAACAATTTGAACATATTTGAATAATAATTAATAATAAAATAAAAATAATAATACAAATTTCTAATAAAAATCATCAATATCCTCACCATAATCTTCAACCGAGTTCTTTTAAACCCTATATTTGACTATTTATTAAAACTTTTTTGTGTGCGGGTTTTACTATAATAATAATAATTAATAGGTTTTCTGTGATGGGTTAAACAGTGTTAAATTCTTACAATACAAAACCAATAATTTTTTTTAAATGTGAGAAGAACATGAAACGTTGAGATGATTTTATTTAATTTTTTTAAATAGGCTACTTTTGAACCTAGGAAGTTAACTTGATATTGTGTTTTTATTAATAAAATCATATGTAATAATAACACATTATATCAACTACCAGAGCTCATTTACACCCTTTAAGACTCAATCAAAATAAAAGGTTTAATTGTCTTTAAAAGCAGGATGAATTTCATTTGAATCAGCATCTGATTATATAAATAAACCAAGCAAGCCATGCAAAAAAACAAACATGCAATAGGCTTAATTTAAAAACTGTGTGAAAGCAAGTTCATGTGTGAGACTCCACTAGAGGGCAACAGCAGACTTCCAAACTGAGCCCTCAATCAGTCAGCAGAGCAACTCTTCTTTGTGAACACAGTTTTTATAAAAAAAATCTTCAGTCAAAATTGACTTTCAGTTGGTCAAATAAAAATATGACACATATTAATACATACATTTTAAAACACATAAAACAATTGACAAAAAAAGTCAATTATAAAAATGACAATGATGCTGTGCCTTTTTCAGTCAGGAAAATGCAAACGTTAAACAATGAAAATATCAAGTCTTTCATTCATTTCTATTTCAATGATTTTTCAGTCATTCCTTATGCTAAACTTGCATGAATAACCTTTAGTGGCTCATTGTTTTCTTTTTATCTAACTTCTTCAGGCCTGTAGCCGGTCTATTAAAATGGGTGGCTCTTTTATCTTAAATAAAGTGGACCTTTTTGTAGTTATTCACCTCTTTTTCTAATAAATGATGAGGTTCAAATACTGCATTTTAGTGACTTTAAGCACTAATCTTCGCTGGATTAGCTCGGATGGTGCTCATAACCACGTTTTTTGATTCTTTGAAAAATAATTCCTACAATTTTGTGCTTACCATAATATTTGACCACAAAAAATGTATTTACAAATGTGTATTTAAGCTGCAAGTTATTAATAACACTGTAAATAATGTTATGAAAAATTTGGAATCAAGAAATTTGAAGAAAACAAACTTATTTTTAAAATACAAATCTATTATCATCCATCAATTCCCCAACCGGGAATTTGTTTAAAGGGCACCTATTTTACCCATTTTCAAGAGTTAAGAGAAGATTTTTGTGTCTCTAGAACATGTCTGTAAAGTTTCAGCTCAAAACACCCATCAGAGTATTTATTATACCTTTCAGAATATTGGAAATTTCTGCTCTGAACACTATGTTGCTGTTTTTGTTGCCTCTGCCTTTAATTATAGTTCTCCAGACATGAAGAAAGCAGATCTCACATAATGTTTGTGAGAAATACTAGAGTAAGAACTTTCCCAATAATAATTATTTCATGTATTTGTTGTGGAGTTAATTCAAGCCTTTCTGCAACGATGAGTCACACACAATGTCGTTACAAAGTTCACAGACACACACACAGCGCGCGTTTAACTTTGCACTGTTGTTGCACAGCAAATGTGACAGGATACATGTTAATATCCATTGCTGTATGGGTGTCCATTATCTTAATGTACAAAATAAACCTTAGTTAACGTTTACACACTGAGATCAAAGCGTCTTTTGTAACTGTACTGACATGCTGCTGTGGTGATTTGGTAAAGATGGTGAAATCGCTGTTTTTATCCATTAAAAACATGCACTGTTTTAAAAATGTTTTAAACTTGTAAAACTCACTCTTGATCACATTAAATGACTGATGATCACAGAGAGCTGAACAGATCTTTTAATCTTTTTTTATCTTTTGCTGATATGATGATACGTGTTACTACAGAGACATGTTAATACGTGGCTGTCAATCAATTCAGTGGGTGGGAAAACTGCATTCCTACCTCACGTTGTGGTGGGCCTCAAAATGGGAGGGATTTGAATCCTATTTTAACATCAAAAAATAAAAAAGAGACTTGATGTGTTTATATCACCCCAATATGACTGCGGACACACTATAACTGCACACAGTTCTGTCCAAATAAAATAAAATCTGTAGCCTATAGACAAATAAACCGGCCAGCTCATTTTTTTCAGTCAGAATTTGTCTATTTGTATAACTGAAAATTAAATTAGTCCTAAAGCCTTCTTTAAAGCCAGTTATTATCACAATTTATGATGGTATACTGGTAAAAAGGGGACAAATGAGCTCATATAGGGGTCAAATTCTGGACTTTGTCGGTGTGGGTTGGGGTGGGTCTTTCGAACCATCCATACCTCCCCTGGCTACGGGTCTGTTCTTATATAACAATAAATACGATTTAAAGCTAAAAATAACTTTACCAGGCATTTAATGTCTTTAGAAACAGTTATGTGAAAATTATGAGCAGACACAGCTTTTGTAAATATACTATACTACTATGACCTTTTATGTGAAGCTGCTTTGACACAATCTACATTGTATAAGCGCTATACAAATAAAGTTGAATTGAATTGAACAATGTTTCAGTTATTTTTAGCTGCAAACTAGTTATTTCTTACCACAATCTTTTACTGCACCTAATTATAAACCCATATAAAGAGTTTTACAGTACCTTATGTTAAACTTTAATTTCTTCTCTGTATTTCCCTGTAACAACTTTCCCGCAATTTATATTTATGGAAACTAATGACTTATGTTGACCTAAAAATAAGGTGGACACATATATTAAAGAAAATATTGAGTGTTTTCTCCTCCCACAAACACTGCATTTGTCACACAGTGGGAGAAAATGTCATAGATTATATGTCATTATATAATCTCTATCAGTCTAATTACATGTAGTATCCCAAATAGGATCACAGAGCACTATTTGTGTATGCTAATGTATAATTATCAGTCTCCAGAAATGCACTTGTTAATTTCTGGAGGCAAACCGGAAGATTTAAAACAGCTCGAAGGTCATTTTGAAGGTTATAATCACCATGGCTCTGTTGAAAATTGAATGAACAAGCAATACAAGTATATGTTCATACAGAGAAGCTGGATAGAGAAAAGAAATGAAATACAGTTTTATGTCAAAGTAAACACTAATAGTACAGTTATTAAAATTATGTTCAGTGATTTCATTTCTCTCTCTTTCAGGCTTTCAGAATGAATCTATTTCATCAACACTTATTTCGATTTAATTTCTAACAAAGAACAACCATGAATAAATAATAGTAATAATAAATAATTACATTTTTATTAATATAGACTCAGAGAGAAGAAAGTCCAAAAATGTTGGAAGGAATAATGCATTAACAAATATTATTTAGCTACAAACTGCTGTGTGTTTATTAACTAACATTATTAAATGCTGCAAATGCTATAAATATGCAAAATAGGACAAAAAGTGCTCAGGGATAGCTTGAATAATGCGTCGGTGCTCTTTGGGTAATTCATCAAAATAAACAGCAAAAGTCAGTCCAAGGCACTCGAAAAATGTGGAAAAAATATTCAAAAGTCTGATGAAGGCAAGTGTTTGCCGAAACGCATACAGTAGGAGCAGTTTTAAGGAATAGGCATATCAATAAAGGCTTTTTTATATTTTTTCCACATTCTTCGAGTGCCTTGGACTGACTTTTGCAGCTATAAATAAGTATTTGCTCATACAAAAGTGGTGTTACCTAACAGACTTTTTAATAAAGTGCTACAGAAAATTTTTAAATAAATAACATTTCATCAATTTAAAATATTTAAATTTATATTTTAATTATTAAATATTATCATAAAACAAAATATTTATTTACAATAAAATATAAAAAAATGTAAAATTTTTAAAAATAATTTAAATATATATTTTATAATGAATTAGAAAATAATTGAATATCATAACATATTTAAAAAATTTATTTCATTAATTTCAAATATAAAAATTAATAATGAAAAATTATAAATATTTTTTATAAAACCAAATATTTATAATAAAAATATAAAATTGTAAAATGTTAAAAATCATTTTAAAATAATATTTTTTGATATAAAAATATATTCAAAAAAAAATCCTTGAATATCATAAAATATTATTTAAAAACATGAATATATCCCCTTATTCTGTGAATAGGTGATTTTCTTTTTTTTAAATAGCAATATTTGCTATTACAGCTTTTGTGATCAGAAGTGTTTATCATGCCCGTGAGTCAAACAATAAAGCAGCCTTTCTTAAAGCGACAGTTCACCAAAAATTGGAAATTCTGTCATTTACTTATCCTCCAATTGTTGCAAACCTGTTTGAGTTTCTTTCTTCTGGTGAACACAGAAGATATTTTGAAGAATGTTTAGAAAAAAACAGCTACTGACTTCCATATGATGTATGTCTATGGCTGCTAGTTTACACCACTTTCTCCAAATGATAATATATTGTGTTCAACAGAAGAAAGAAAAGTTTAGCACCACTAGTTTAATTTTTGGGTGAACTATCCCTTTAAGTGGGCAGCAGTGGGTAGCACAATCGCCTCACAGCAAGAAGGTCGCTGGTTCGAGCCCCGGCTGGGTCAGTTGGCATTTCTGTGTGGAGTTTGTATGTTCTCCCCGTGTTCGTGTGGGTTTCCTCCGGGTGCTCCGGTTTCCCTCACAGCCCAAAAACATGCAGTATAGGTAAATTAGGAAGGCTAAATTGTCTGTAGTGTATGCGTGTGAATGAGTGTGTATGGATGTTTGCAGCTGGAAGGGCATGTGCTGGATAAGTTGGTGGTTCATTCCGCTGTGGCGACCCCAGATCGATAAAAAGACTAAGCCGAAAAGAAAATGAATGAATATCCCTTTAAGTAAAGGAATGCCACTCCTGAATATTTTTCCAGGATATTTTTGTATCCTGAATACAAAAATAAAAGGACAAACAAATGAAATGATGAAGAAACATGCGCTTTCATCATTTCCCAAACCACAAAATGGCAACAAAAGAAAAACAACTGATTTCAGGTAATAATGGTATGAGATTAAATACATTTATTAATAATACAAAAAGAAGACCAGAACAAATGTGACATAAATACATGAGAAAATGAACAGACATATCATGAGTGATGAAATACTGCGATGAAGTTTTATGTTAGAGTCTGGACAGTTCAAGTAATCAGATTGAGCCAATTCCTCAAATCCACCTTTAAAGCTGTCAGTGAAGCATGAGAAACAACCAATGACTGAATCAAAAGAATGATACAAAACACGCACAAATCACAAAAAATAAGCAACAAAACCCAGAAAAATGTCAGCAAATATACACCAGCTCGTGAAAGCCATATGCAAAAAAAATAAAATGAATACATGTGCACACAAATAATAATTAAAAAACCATATAACACTTCAAAACATCCTTAGCATCTTCCCAACTAATCGAAGCTTCATTTCATATAAACCAACATTCTGAACTGTGGTTAAGAAAGTGCATAAATGTCTCTAGTAATGATATATATGAGGATACACACACAGAAATGAACCTAAGGGCAAGGTTTGTAACATTGCTGATGCTTTTTCAGCTTGCGGATGGGCCTGACAGACTGCAGGTTTGAGCTGGCTGCTGAGCGGGACTACTGGAGCTCTGTGATGCAAGCAGACTCTCTCAGGACACACAGTCGATTCAGTAGCTACGCACCGTGACTTATTGAGAAATGAATAACTAATTCAGAACACCGGGACACACGGACGAGTCCTTTTAACCTTACTTTTGGACTTGGTGAATGCATGCCCTAAGGGAATAATGCAGGCAACCTTCATGCTGTACTGTACATCATGTTTGAACCTTCATGCGGCACTTTTCAATGGAAAAACAGATGACGGTAATCTGCCAATGTCTAACAACAGCTATAAAAGTGGTCCCTGTGACTTGAAATCCTTGCAGGAAAACCATGTGAGCTTCACAGTTTGGGAACATTCTCATGTAAATTAAAAAACAAGTGGTTATGAGATCATTTTTTCATATGAAAATGTTCCATGTGTGATTTTAAAGACACTTATTTGATGCCGATGTGGTTTTTCTGTAAAGGAAGACCTAGATTGTAGTACATACAGTGCTCAGCATAATTGAGTACACCCCACTTTAAAAATTAATATTTTGATCCATTTCTCAGTGAATTTAGACAATGTATTTTGGTGCATTTAAACAAAACTGATTTTTTAAACAGATATATTTATTAAAATGATATTTTAATCACCAAACATATTTAGAAATTAAAAAATACAATTAAATTCAAGCAAAATATTGCGAAAAAGAAATCCAACTTACAAAATTTCAACTAAATTTGTCACTTTTTCTCTTGATTTTTCCTCTTTTTAAAATTTGTATTTAATATTGTTCTATAACATATAATATAATTTGGCTTCAGTACTGACTAATCTAATGTATATTCAAATATAATATTGTAGCTTCCTATTAAAAGTATGAATTTAAAAGATAGATTTGTGAGGGATGTACTCATATATGCACTGTAAAAAGTGATTCGTTACTTAAAAGCGAGTAAACCAATTGCCTTAAAAAGCTACAAGTTGACTTTACACAGTAAGTAAAAACAAAGTAAGTAAACCCATTGTACCTTGGAACTGTTAAGTTGACTAAAAGTAAACTAATCACTTTTTTCCAGTACACCTTTATTTTATTTGTTTTTCCCCAGCTTTTCTGTATCTATCAAAATGACATACAGTAAAATAATTCTGCTCTTCCAGACTCCAGTGTGTCTTCTAAATTCAATACAGGCTATAATTGTACACTGAAAAAAAGTGTTGCATGCAAAACTGTTGCAAACAACTTATTTGTGTTGAATTTAAACAAACAAATTAAATTTAATAATGTTCAACTTAATTTGTTTGTTTAAATTCAGCCCAAATAAATTGTTTACAACCACTTAACGTAAAAAAATTGAGTAAATCCAAGCAATCATCTTTGAATAATTTTTTTCAGTGTAGATTTTATAGACTTAATGAACCACCATATATGTAATATTGTGATAATTACAGTAATAATTAGAAAACAGACGTGCTAAAATAGTCTGACACTGTAAAAAGGGATTAATTGATTTTTAAAAAAGTAAGTACATTCAGCATAATTATAAAAATTAAGTCAACTTCCAAGTTCCAAGTTCCAGTGGGTTTACTTGCATTATTTTTGTAAAGTCAACTTATTGCTTTTGAGGCAATTGGTTTACTTGCTTTAAGTAACTAATCGCTTTTTACAGTGTGCTGACCACTGTACTCTGTAAAAAAGAATCTTGCTGCCTAGAATTTATTAGTTGAATCAAATGAACTTTTCTAGTCATCTCAACTCAACATTAGTCAAACTGACTAAAAATATTAAGCTGAAACCTGTTTACCTGATTAAAATGAGTTAAAGTAACATAAAAACATTTGTTATGACTTTTTATCATATTGTTTTTTATAGTGTGATTTGTTCACTCCTTAAAAAAGCTGGGTCATTTCAACTCAAATTTGGTTAAAACGTACGAACCCAGAAGTAGGGTTAAAATGTTAAAAAATTGTAAGGAATAACTATGAGCGAACATACCCGACTCTATGCATTATGGCTGCATCTCCACCTGAAGTGTGCATTATTTTATAATTCAGTGGACCCTGAGTCAGTTATTATATTTATAGTCATTGTTCAGATTTTTCATCTGAAGACATTTAGCAGTTTTTTTTTGTCCCAGAATCACTACTGTGGGTGTAGGTCTGTCACAATAATCAACATATTGACATATTGTGCAATACTTGGAGATGAGCTTAATAATTTTTACCCTTGTAGTATATATTTACAAATACACAAATAACATTTAAGCCATTTTACAATGACATTTATATTCTAACTCACCAGTTTCAAAGGTTATATTTGGAGATTTACCTAATAGGACATTTTTTAGTATAATATAATAGGACATTTACCTCTTTAACATGAACTTATAGAATCTAAATAATCTTAGGAATGACACACATTTTAAATTATTTGCATTATTATGCTGTTATATTATAATAATAATAATATGCATTATTATTATTATACAATTATATACTGTTATATAATCATAATTATAAAATCAGTGGCATAAAATGATCTCAAAATGACAATTATCTCATGTATTGCAACAATTTCAGTGACAATTTATCGCACAACAAAAATTCTTTATCTTGACAGGCCTATATGTGTGGGACTAGTTTTTGCGCTGCTGTGAACTTTCAATACAATTGATTGATTGGGCGATGCTGATAATTTGTCAACATCAATATTTTTTAATCGATTTATGATTTTGTATTTTATATTTGAAAACGTTTTTTTCTTTCATACTTTGACAAAAATAACAACTTTTTTGCACATTGCACCATTCAAATTTGCATTAAAATTAAGTCCATTAAAATGAAGAAAAATTTGTGATTTATGGCATAAAATAAATCTTAGATTAGTCAAATAATCAATAAATTTGTTGATAGATTAATCCATATAAATATTGTCATTAGTGGCATCATCCAAAGCCTTTTGTTTTGATAACATAGTTGTCTGCTGTAGACTGTGAACATGAATTTTAATATGAAAATACACAAATAATTTTGATATGAACCTGTAATGATGCATTTTAGTCAAATTGGCACCACATGATCAGTTAATAAGAATTTCATCATGTCATAAAGGGCATGTTTGAAAGCTATATAATGTTCTTTGAGATCTACTTAGGCTATGCTTTCTGACAACTTGTTCTCATCTGTAAAAATGATCACCAGATTTAGCTATTCATATGTTTATATGCACAAATATCACAACTTCTTCAGCTCTCCAGACCTCAAAGGGTTACATTTTTGATTCATGACGACTTTAAATATTAGCTGTTTTCTTGAAAAAGAGCATATTGGCTTTGGAAAACTAGCGATACTACACACAGGACATATGGACAAGTTTTATGGTTATTTTATTGTCCTTTTAGTTGCTATAAAGCGGCTCTTAATTTGCATGGAAAAGTGTTGCATGAAGATTCTTTAAGAAACATCACCATACAAGTTCAAAGCGACATGAAGGTGAAAAATGAGTTAAATATTGACTGAATTCATACTGTCGGGATAAAATATTGTATGCTGTTTTCCAAAGATTCACAATGACAACTTACTTTTTATTTTGTCCTGACAAAAACCTCAAACTTCAGAAAATACTGCACACAAGTCAGATGGAAAGTTCTTAAGGATATTATATATAGGTGTTATATCATCTTTGATGGCTAAAAACATCATATAAGGGATAAAAGCAATACATCAAAAACTCAGTGGCTACCAGTTGCCAACATTCTTCAAAATATCTTCATTTTTGGTTGATCTATCCCTTTCCTTGTCATTCAGAAGATTTAAAACATCAAACACAAGTCAGATAGACAACAATTTTGATTACTAACCAAGCATTTTTACCCTTTTTAACATAAACATGAAGGTCACCCTTAAAGCCTAATGTATCTGTTTAATACTTCCTACTACTACAGTACGTTTCAGAGAAATTGAATCTGATCGTACTGTAGTTTAAGGCCTCACCGACGTCACGTTTAATAACGCATGACCACAACATTCAACCTATCACAGTGCAAAACACAAGCACCAGCCGTCTCTGTTCAGCAGCCAATCCTGAACTCCACTAAAAACACTTACCAAGTGAATAAAACCCCAATAAATCAAACCGCAACTAAGCCAAGTGAAGAATAAACCTCTTTTAGGCATAAGCCAAGGTGTAAGAGCTATATCCAGAGTCATTCATATTCCCCAACAGAGAGAGAGAGAGAGATAATACATTGACCCTATAGTGAAGAATCATACAAACGAGACCCGAATGAGAACCAGTGACAATAAATAACTGTTAATTTACATAAATATCTGCTTGTGAATGAGATGCGTCTGGTCCATTTTTAGTTGCCATCTCCAACAGTCTCCATCCTATAGACTACAGTAGTGGAGCTGTCCTCATTGCACTCAGTGGGCGACACTTTAGTCCACACAGTGTCTTTGAGAGCCAGCTCTTTCTGAAGGCTCTCGTAATCCATCGGTCCGAAGGTGTGCTGCTGTGTTGAGCAACACAGAGAACAGATTAGTGTGTTTTTGAAGGGGGCTCGAGACTCTCGCACTGTTCAATACTGTGTTGCGTAAGGAGATTTCAGAGTCGGTAAAAACTATCACACTGTTGCAAAGAGAGAGCCTTCATATTCACACAACCGGGATAAATTCACATTAAAAAAAAAAAAAGACACAACAACAACAACACAAAAGGAGTTGCACATGCCTTGTTTGAGTTGCAGCAAACATTCATTATTAACAGATGACCAGGCCCACACTGAATCTGTGCAATGTCATATATACAGGGTTTCTACAGGTTTCATCAAGTCAAATTTAAGACTTACACAAGGATGAACGCTAAGGATTTTTTCTAATGGCCCAGTTAAAACATTAAAAAACATATTAATGTAAGAAAGATGAACCATATTAATAATAAATTGTTATTAAATAAAGTTTTGGTAAAACTTTTATTGAGATGGAATGTTAGTGATTGGAGGCATGTTGGCCTGATTGGGTATACAGTAGCTTTATATGGACGTAGGAAAATTAAGACCTGTTTAAAATGATTTAAGACTTACAACGGTGATTAAGACTTTTTAAGGCTTAAAATTTAGTTTTTAAAATGTAAGACATTTTAAGACCCCGCAGATACCCTGTATATAGTTAGTCTAAATAATTAGCCCTCTTGTGAAATGTTTAATCTTTAAAAGTGCTGTTTAACAGAGATTTTTCTCAACATAATAGAATTTGTCACATTATGTTTTAATCAATATGCAATATGATATATAGTTAGTCAAAATTATATGCCCTCTTGTGAAATTTTTTATATTTTTAAAAACATTTCCCAAGTGCTGCTTAATGGAGATTTTTCTCAACATAATAGTTTTTAATAGCTGATTTCTTTTTGATGATGCATTGATATTTTCTTTAAAAACTAAAACAAATCTTTAAAGTAAAAATTTCAAAAGTACTATGACGATAAGAATAAAAAAAAGGAAAAATATATGTTGAATTTGTCATATCAAAATATATTTTTGTCAATATATCACACCCTTATTGAAATATTTGTATAGTAAATCATATAGATAATAAATACAATTCATTAATTGCATGGAAATATAGAAAATTATTATAAAAGAAAAGTATTAGCCCTCCTGTGAATTTATTTTTTCTAATATTTCTAAGTGTTGTTTTTTAAACATAATACTTTTAATAACTCAGTTCTGTAGCCAATCATACAACATAAATTCTTAATGAGGCTAATAATTCATTCATTCATTTTCTTTTTGGCTTAGTCCCTTTATTAATCAGGGGTTGCCACAGCGGAATGAACCGCCAACTTATTCAGCATATGTTTTACACAGCGGATGCCCTCCCAGCTGCAATCCATCACTGGGAAACATCCATACACACTTATTCGTGCACACTATGGACAATTTACCTTACCCAATTTACCTATATTCACACATGTTTTTGGACTTGTGGGGGAAACTGGAGCACCTGGAAGAAACCCACGCAAACACAGGGAGAACATGCCAACTCCACACAGAAACACCAACTGACCCAGTTGGGGCTCGAACCAGCGACCTTCTTGCTGTGAAGCGATAGTGCTACCCACTGCATTACCATGCTGCCTGAGGCTAATAATATTGAATATTAAAAATATATATTTTTTTCCTTTATTTCAGCCAACCTAAATGCGATAAATATAAATATAATATATATAAATATAATTTATAAATATTATTTAATACTATTATAAGAATATAATGGTAAATACTGTGATAACTGTCTGGTAAACGACACTTAAATGACAGCTAAAAATGTTCTCTTCAACTTTATATTGTATTTAATTATTAATATTATTATTCATTTGCAAATGCTAATTTTTTTTTTATCAATATGCAATGTGATATATAGTTTAACATAGGAGATTTTTATCAACATAACAGTTTTAAAAACTGATTTCTAATTTATTTTAACTTTGCACCTAGATCGTTAAAATAGAGCCCTTTGAGTTTACTCACTTCATTCAAGCGTTAAATTTACTTTACAATGGACGTGGATTCGTGTCGTAGATGGGGCTTCTGTCTGCTCTATGACTCTAGCTTTGATGCTAAATGGCTAACATGGATTTTATTGAGGTAGTAGCTGTGTTTGTGTGCTGTAGGAAGGCTGAAAAACAGTTTGTTTCGGCGCCGTGTCTGAGTGCACTAGATACTGCACCCAGCTCTGTGAGTTCATCAACTTCTCCAGAAACTATACCTGGATGATGGAGGGTTTCAGCGGTGCTTCTGACTGAGTTGAGCCCAGTTGAACTGTTGCTATGAACGACTCGCAGCACCAAAGCGGCAAGCGACCATTCATTTCAATGGAGAGTGAGCGACTTCTGGCGACCTCCGTCTACACGAGCGACAGCGACCGTTGGCAACCAGGTGGGCATGTTGAGCGACAGAGTTAAGAATCCTTCAACTTTATGCAAATGAAGCATGACTTTCTTGAGCGACAGCCAATAGGAGCACCAGTAGAGCTCACGTGATCCTCTCTCAGCTCACTCAGAGGCCGGTTGTATTCATGCTGTATAGACTGTATATATTTTGTGTTGGTTAATGTTTCTTTACACACGGTTGGCCGCGCCTACTTGCAGCTTCATTTGCGCTCTTCAGAAACCTATGTGTGACGTCACGGATACTACGTCCATATATTTTACAGTCTATGGTGCCAACGCAGCATCAAGGGGGCTAATAATATTGTTTTAAAATATTTTAAACTGCAGCCAGACTAAAACAAATACTTATAAGACTTATAAGAAGAAATGAAGAGAAAAATGTTATAAGAGATCTGACAATGTCCTTTCTTTGTTAGACATCACTAGAGAATATTTGAAAAATATTATAAAATTAACAGGAGGACTGATAACCCTACTTTCAAACCTTTCTGGTTGTTGTACTATCTTAAATTATATATTATTATTCTTAATATAATTCAAGTGGCATTATTATAAGTAAATGTTTTAACACTTATTGGCTTGGATTAAATCGTGCAAAAATATACTAGAAAAAAGTGAAAAACGGTTTTGCTCATTCAATTTCCAAATTACTTAGTGTTATTTCATTTTATGTATCTCTAGATTTTAGTACACATTCATATTTTTGTATCAATTAATTATTCATCTGGTTTCATCTGGTATATATATATATTTATTTTCAGACCTGTATTCAGGTTTAAACCTAGATATTTTTTATAATGTGTTATTTTGGTGAATATATATTTGAGCCAATCCATTTCTAGCTAATACATGTGCATTCTTAGCTTTGAGGTAGAATATCTGAAATGTGTCTGTAAAGTCGACAGATTCCGTCTGGGCCTGTTGATCACACTCAAGCAAGCAAAGCAAACAATCAATCCTTCTGAATAAATCATGTCAAATAAAGACGTGCCACTGGACATGCAATACTGGAAGATCATGCAGAACTCAATGAATACTTGTTTTCATGGAGACCACAAAAAACGGACTACCCTTCATGAACGTTCCCTAACTAGGCGTGTAGTGCGCAAACGCTCCTGCAGGGGGTGTGAGGTTTGTTTGTTTAGTGGAAATAAGCTTCCTCTGCATTATTGTCAGCTTGACGGTCTTGCATAACGTTATTAGAGTACAGTACGTGCAGTCATTCGTATAAGACGTGGTGTAACGCATGGATGGGGCACGCGTGGAGGGCAAGGCTGGCGGGGAAATGGAAGAGGGCACTCACCCGCTGGTCTCCGCCTTCCCGCCGAGGGTCCAGCTTTTTGGCGAAGTGCCGCAGGTTGTCATAGTTGTGGAAGTTGAACAAGGACACCAGATCCTGCAGAAGAAAAAAAATAAAGTCAAAGAGGGCAAAGACTCCTAACAAGCACACAAAAGGTGAATTAAGGGCTGTGTTGAATGGGTGAAGGTGGACTGATGATGACAGGAGATAAAGAATTCTCCTGCAGCGGATGCCCTTCCAGCCGCAACCCAACACTGGGAAACACCCATACACTATCATTCACACACATACACTACGGACAATTTAGCTTATTCAATTCACCTATATCATGTGTCTTTGGACAGCGGGGGAAACCAGAGCACCCGGAGGAAACCCACGTAAACAAGGGAAGAACATGCACACAGAAATGTCAACTGACCCAGCCGGGGCTTAAACTAGCAACCTTCTTGCTGTGAGGCAATCGTGCTACCCACTGCGCCACCGTGACGCCCCATAATAATAATAATATTTTAAAAATCAACAACAAGATAACACATTATTGGTATACTAATATATATTAGCTATTGTTTAATATATTATTGTTTATAAATATAAAACTATTTTTATTTTTTATAGTTAATATTGTATTAATAAAATATGATTTTTCATATTATTATCAATATTTCAGAATATAATTCTGAACAGCTGAAATATTATATCATAAAATATTTGTATAACAGTTTAGAGTAGTTACTTTTTGTATTATTATATATTTAATAATAAAAACAATAATATTGAAAAAACAACAAAATAACAGATTATAAAATATTTGTATACAAATGTATATTAGCTATTATTTAATATATTATTGTTTATAAATATAATAATCGTTTTTATTTTAATAGTTAATATTGTATTAAAGTTTTTTTATATTATTATTCATATTTCAGAATATAATATAATAATTCTGAATAGCAGAAATATTATTTTATAAAATATTTGTAAAGTAGTATATAGTAGTTATTTATATTATACATTTAATAATAATAATAATAATAATAATGATTGAAAAAACAACAACTAAATAACATATTATAAAATATTCATATACTAATATATATTAGCTATTGTTTAATATATTATTATTATTTTTATAGTTAATATTGTATTGATGAAACATTTTTTTCACATTATTATCAATATTTCAGAATATAATTCTGAATAGCAGAAACATTATATTATAAAATATTTGTATAATAGTTTATAGTAGTTATTTTTTTGTATTATTATACATTAATAATATAACAATAATATTTAAATAAATAAATAAATAAATAAAAAACACATTAGAAAAAATGTGTAGACTTATTTATATTAGATGTTGTTTGATATATTATTGTTTATGAATATAATAATAATAGTTTTTATTTTAATATTTAATTTTTTGGTACTATATTTATTATTATTATTATTAGTAATAATATTTAAGAATTTAATATAATAATTCTGAATAGCAATAATATATTATAAAATATGTGTGTAATAGTTTATAATAGTTATCATTTATTATACATTTTATAATCAATATTTCAGAATGTAATTCTGAATAGCAAAATGTTTGTTTTATACAATATTTGTATAATAGTTAGTAGTTTTAATATAATTTATAATTTATTGTAATATTTATTAGTTATTGTTGAATACATTGTTTATAAATATAAACAATATATATTTTTCTTTGATGTGTAATATTTTAATAACATAACTTTTTCCCATTATTATTAATATTTAATAATAATCATCATTATTATTATTATTAGAATAATAATACCAATAATTCTGAATAGCAACAGTGTATTCAAAATATATGTTTAATAAAATATAGTAGTTAAGTATATTATTATACATTTAATAATATAATACTTTATTTGCATGTTTGTGTAGCAATAATAATAATTGATGATAAAGTAATAATACAATAACATTTTATTTGCATAAGTATTGCATAATAATAATAATAATAATTTTATCATAAAGTTCAATAAAGTTTATTATAGCTACATTTTTATTGACTTTTTTTTTAACAACAACGACAACACTGTCATATCCATATCAGTCATTTTGTTCAGCAGAAACCCAGAAATCCTCTTTTAAGTGTTTTGTCGCATGAGCAGGTAAACCTTAAAGCTGACCTTGAAACTGCACCATAAACAAAGGAAGAGCTCATTTATTCACAACACTCTCTGATTTATTAGGAGCTTATTAAGAGTTGGCAGGAATGTCTGAATATCTAGTATTACGCTCATTTCCGATCTTGTGACCCGGTGACTTGCCACTTGTTACTGTCCTCTGACCACAGCAAGACTGAACCCAGAAACCCTCAATTATCACTGCAGCTCTACATTCACCGCTGCATCGCAGAAATGTGTCAAAGTGTTCATAATGTGATCTCAAATTCTCTTCCTCAAATTAACCAATTATCTCCCGTTCCTGAGGTGTTCATGAGTCCATTTTACCCACTACAGACTCACAGACAGGGACTGTGTCTGCACTGATTTCTTCAGGACACACACACTGTAATTTTACACTCCTTGACCTTTAATAAGGGTCGGAAAGGCTGTGCAGATATCCAGACCTTAACAACTGCTAGTTCTCAGAAAGACCTAAAATAACACCAGCAGATTCTGATCATTTCACAACTACATGGTGTGAAGCACAGGATCATGGCATTAAAAATAAGTCAACTATAGATGACAAAACGTATATTTTGAAAGGGTCCTGTTGTATGTATGCCTGGCTAGGCAAACGAAAAAAAAAAAGCAAAAGACAAAAAGAAAAATCTCTATACTTTCCAGGTTTCTGTATTCAGTAAATCTTTCTGAATAACATTAACACATTTTAATGTTACTGTAAAATACTGCAAATCTTACATACTGTTTTTAAATCAATAGTAAAAAAACATTTGTATGCATTATTATAACAATAGTGATAAACAAACAAAGTGATCAAATCTACACTACTATTAAAAATAGTGAGTTAAAATTAACAAAATTTTTAAAAGAAACCTCTTATTCACCAACTCTGCTGAAATTGGATTCAAAATGCAGTAATACTGGAAATATTAATATCAATATATGTGACCCTGGATCATAAAACCAGTCTTATGTTGCAGGGGTACTTATTTGGCAATAGGCAAAAATATTTTAAATTGGTCAAAATGATCAATTTTTCTTG
Organism: Danio aesculapii; assembly: GCF_903798145.1. NCBI lineage: Eukaryota > Metazoa > Chordata > Actinopteri > Cypriniformes > Danionidae > Danio > Danio aesculapii. The sequence continues at coordinate 42,432,599 of NC_079443.1, forward strand.
TATTATTTTATAGATTTTTCTAATCATTAGAATATTCTCAAATCAAAAATTACACAATTCTGAGTGTGCCTCACACAGGTGAGTGGGCTTAAACCACCTGTAGAAAACCCACTCTTTCATCTCTCTATCACTTAAACCAACACTTGCACCAGTAAATAAATAAATAAAATAAATCAATAAATAAAATATCAAACAATAAACTAATAGACAGTTACCTTTAGTATTAGTTTATTATAATACTATATTTTTTTTACCTTAACTTATTATTATAATTTATTATAAATGTATTACTTTATTAGAATAAACTACTTCATTTAAACTTAATTACTATCTATTGTTTATTATTATTTAATAGTAATATAGTTTTGCACCAGACACTTTCTTACAATCACTCAACATCTCATAAAAGAACATTGTGCATTTTTAAAGTGTGCTTCACACAAGTGAGTGGGTTTGACAAACCACTTGTAGAAACCTCTTCTTGTTCTTGAATTGCTGAATACCTCCTCAATTGTAAGTCACTTTGGACAAAAGCGTCTGCTAAATGACTAAATGTAAATGTAAGTTCTCAAATGATCAAATCAAAACATTTTTGATTAGTAATATGCATTGCTAAGATCTTTAAATGCTATTTTATCAGTATTTAGATTTTATTGAGACCTCAGATTCCAGATTTACAAATAGTTGTGTCTCAGACAAATGTTCTACTATCCTAACAAACCATATATCAATAAGCAATACTGTATTAATATAAATTTATATTAATAATAGATTTTTCCTACAGTTGTATATGCTATGGAAAAAAACACAACCAACAATATCCACGAATATTGAAAACAAATACATTTTAACCTTACATGCCTTATATGTACAGTTTGAAAAGCAAAGCGTATTTATATACAAAGGCATGTTTAATGTTCTCTTTTATCTTGGCTAACCATCAACCATTTGATCAAGTTGTCAGTAAATGGGTGGAACTTAAACTATGATGGTATTTACTGTATATGTGTTTGTGCAAGCAAACGAGAGCTTTCCCGTACCGTGCAGAACTGGATGCCCCGCACACTGTTGCCAAGTTTGTCCAGTGGAGGAGACCAGCACATGATGCCCATCACATTGGGCACAACCAGTAGAATACCTCCAGACACACCTGACTTGGCCGGAAGACCCACCTTAAAAACAAAACCAAGCACAACATTGAATACATTAAAACAGCTGCATACAAATTGTTGACGTCATTTGTTTTTTTGATGATTTGATCATTATTAAGTTTATGTTTGATAATCATTGTAAATTGTTCACGTTTGCGTATTTGCTTTAATGTTTTGATTTTGTGAATGAAGACTTTTATTCTCTTAATGCAAATCGGGATTTAAGGCAGCTAAAGTAGTAGGTGGGGTCAGTAAGGCAAGAGGAGGCTGGCATGTGGTGACTGTTGCTACTGATTATCAATGAAGCCATTTCACTGATATGATGGATTAGGATGTGATGAAAATAATCGATGAAAAGGTTTCACAATGGACTCACACGTCATTGTTTGCCCTTACTGAGATAGCGGCATAGAGCAAAATGCCGCTACACAAATAATTATGACATCCACACTGTCAAAAAAAATTGATTCAACTCAAAATTGTGAGACAACTTGAGGTTTTTTGAGTTGACTCAACTTTCAACCCAAGTACCGCTTTTGACTTGATTTAAGTTGAGTAAGCCAGTTGCCTTAATTTTAAGTTAAGTCAAATTTTTTATTTTTTTATGGTGCATAGTTAAAAAAATCTAGTTTTTCTAGTTGACCCTCGCTGTTGACTCTCAAAAAATGCTGATTGGTTTCACACAATCGATTTGTGCTGGGACAACATGAAGGAATGGGGTATATGCCAACAGACCTTTAATTTCAGCCAGCCAGCCTCAGCGCTTCCAGTGAGTCTTTCCATTATAAAATTGCCACGTTTAGGTCTGATTTCTTTAAAAATCTGCGATCTTCACTGCTGGATTGATATACAATATAAAGTGGGTCTCAAACCGGAAATTAAAATATGAGTTTATTTTACCACAGTACTTTCAATGGAGTTTCTGTGCTAGCCTGCAGGTACTGACGGCGCTAGCGGTTACACGTTTTTTCATCTAGTTTTACGCTTGAACAACTAAATGAATGCTGAAGTCTATTTAAACAAATGTATTGTAATAGCATTACAACATCGATGCTGTAAAAGAAACCTTATGAAATTGAAAATAGTCATATTAAGCGTTTACCAGATGTGCATCATTGGGTGAAAAACACTAGCTGTGCATACACCCCATTGAGTTAACTTATTAGTTTTAACAAATTTAAGTGAATTGAACATAAAACAATTAAGAATTTCAGCTCATTTGAAACAAGCAGTTTTAACAAACAGCAAACTTCTTTTTTTGAGTGCTGGCTGGAGTGTAATTAGCTTGTCATATTCTGTAATATAACCTGATTGCACATAAAGTAGGTGTATGCAAACTACAGACATAATGTCAAAAACTGCAAACTGCAGTTATGAAAAAAGCAAAATACAAAGTTCTGTCATGAAACTATGCATGCGCATGCTGATAGGTTACACATAATCTGCTCCTACGTCAACTACATTATGCAGGTGATTGGCTGCTGTCGCTTCAGCAGCCAGTGAGCTTGCTCCTCAGCATTTTAAACGCCTCAATGCTGTTTTACGCAAGAAATGTGCAGCGTGTTTTCGAAGAGCCCCCTCCACCTCAGTTCCACCTCTGTTTACATCTACTATGAGGGTTACATATACATATATGTTTGCAGCAGCAGTGTGTTATGACCTCAGACTGCATGTCTGTTAATAGACTGGCAGTAGCAAGTCTCTATACTTGCTCTGCCAAAATTGACAAAGCAGCAGCAGCAGCAGCAGCGTAACAGGTTTATACCGCAAAGACCAAACACATCATCATTGCCACATACAAATTTATTACCAAACTAAATCTCTACCTAGAGTTGTCATGACAGAACTACATAATATTATAAACTACAGCAAACTACAGTTATTATTAAAAAATACATTAAAAATACAAACTACAGTTCACTGTACTCCATATAATTCAGGAATAAGGTACAGGATTTTGTTCTGAAAATTTTCATGCAAATATGGTATATTTGTTCAGTAAATCTAACTTTACATTTGAAATCAAGTGTACTTTTATAGGACAAAATACAGGCTTCCAGACTTCAAGCAAACGGTGATGTTTTGGGACTTTATATTTAATGGCTTCTTTATTGTTTGGTCAGATACATCACTAAATGCACCAAACGATGAGGCCTACTTTGGATAGATCTAAAACTATTGTAGTTTACCAATTTAAAATAGCATAATATAGCATAGAACAATAATGAAAATGTGAACTGTAACTATTGTGCTTTGAGTCTGGGTGTTTGAACGTGTGTGAATCTGCATGCAGAAAAGCTTACATGGAAGGCGAACTGTCCGGAGAAGTCATACATGCCACAGGAGTGCATGAGGCTGAGGGTGTTTCGCACAGCTTCAGGACTCAGCACACGCTCGCCTGTGATTGGACAGAAGCCGCCGTTGGCCAGCGTGGCAGCCATGACACTGGCACTCTCACACGTGACCTCGATGGAGCACAGCTAAACATGTGAAGGCAAACACACATGAAAACATATGATTATGAAAATATTGTTAGACCAAGTTCTCATTTTTTATTTCAACATGCTTCAATTGGCAACTTTGAAAGTAGATTGCAGTTCGAATGACCCTTCAAATCAAGCTATTAAAGCAAATCCTATACCTGTATAGGGATATGATTTACATTCACAGCTTGATTTGCAGGGTCATTGTTTTATATATTACTGTTTTATTGTTTAATATAAAACAATATTGTTTTATATATTAAGATACGATATAGTTAAGTAGTATAAACCAAGTTTGCAGTTTTTCCATATATCAGCATCCAAGTGTGATTTCGCAAATATGATATTGAATGTATCCATTTGATTTCGCTCAGTATACAGTTCACCAAACTAATAGTTAATGTTAGTTCCAAACAAAGGAACAAAACATTAATGCATCTCAGAGCAACACTATAGTGATTCGTTCCAAATAAATCTGTTTTTAACGAATCATTTGACAAAGTGATTCACACAGACAGTCAACTGCCCCATTTTTAAATCAATCAGCTTTTTCGAATAAATCCATTAAATGAACAATTCTGTGAATCACTCACTGTTTTGACTTTAGGCTCACAATTGTCTATAATATCACAATTGTCTATAATAACAGGTCTAATCCTGGACAAAAATCACACACACACACATTATATTTAATCAGTGGTGTAAAGTAACAAATTACAAATACTCAAATTACTGTAATTGAGTAGTTTTAATCAGATATTGTAAATTACTGAGAAGTACTAAAAATGTGTACTTTTACTTTCCCTTGAGTACATTTTTAGTGCTGTACATTTACTCCACTACTTTTTTTCAACCTGCAGTCAATGCTTTATTTTTTCTTGTCTATGGGAATTAGAAAAATCAGTCCTGTGATTCCTGTCCAATCAAAATCGCAGCAAATTGCAGCAAACTGTTTGGAAACATTAAAAGTGTCCAAGAACATGTACAAACTCTTTACATGCATTGACCCAAAGACTGTTTAGATGCATGTCACTGATGAAAAGATGACGGATGTTTACTGTATGATGACCAAAATGGCCTTAAACACCCAGGAGGAACAAGATGCCAACATGACGTCAGATTGACGTTGTACCCAAACGTCATGCAAAATGGATGTTGCATTTTGTTTGCAAATGAAAATCTGGTTGACGTCAGAACTCAACATCAGGCCGACATCAATGTCCAACGTCCAACTTAAAAACAACCAACTATCAACGTCTAATGATGTTACAGTTTGACGTTACCACTATGACATCTATCAGAAGTTGGATTTTGGTTGTCATACCTGATGAATAAATGTCATGCTAATAAATTTGACGTTAATATGATATTGGTTTAAGATGTTAGCTCCACGTTAGTGTTTGGTCACTTTTTAACACAACTTAAAATTAACCAACCATCAACGTCATTTGACGTCATTATTGGAAATCAAAATATCTTTGTCCTTGAACGCTGGCTAGACATTGAATTTTGGTCACCTGATGTCACGACCTAACCTAACACTAATGTTTTATGACATTGTGTGCCTGGTGGGCAATAACTAAATGCACTACAGTATGTTACGTTTACACACATCCACAAATTACATGTAAATGCATCAGCTTTTTACAGCGTAATACTCATTACTCTTGAGCACCTTTAAAAGGGCTACTTTTACTCAGAGTAAAATTTACAACAGACACTTTTACTCTACTTGCACTACATTTTAAGGCAAGTAATGCTACTCGAGTATGGTTTTTCAGTACTCTTTCTACCACTGTATTTAATAGACAAAAAATATATAAAATATTCACATTTTTGTCAATAATATCGCACACCATCATTGTTTGTGTGTGTGTGTAGTAATGGGAGCTATTTGGTATCAACTTGGCTCTCCACACACACACACACACACACACACACACACACACACACACAGCACGTGATTTTCAGAGGCACATGACAAGCCAAGAGACAGTCACCAGTCTGCAGTCCTGCCATGCTTGTAGCATGACAAACTACTAAACCATTCAGGACAACAAATCAACTTTTGTTATAACGATTTAACTCTAAGCCAGGGAATCGACAGTAATTCACCAATCTGTTTTTGATTGTGATTCACAACTCTTGTTTTGATTTGATCCTTGTTTTGAGGGGCATTTTTAAAAAATTAAAAGGAGTTCAGATGCAAAAACCTAAATGCCATGTGAAATGTTCTTCTAAATAGAGCATTTTTCACAAGCTCCTGTGTTTATGTTCAGTAAATCCACTTTTATGGCAAAAAAAATGGTTATTTGCATTGCATTTAAATTTTATTTCATTACAAGTGAAATAACTGCACAAAAATGTTGGAGGTAGAGAAAAATGCTCATTTTAGAAGAAAATTTCAGATGGCATTTAGAGGTTTTCAGAACTCATTCATTTTCTTTTCAGCTTAGTCCCTTTATTAATCAGGGGTCGCCACAGTGAAATGAACAGCCAACTTATCCAGCATATGTTTTATGCAGCGGATGCCCTTCCAGCTGTAACCCATCACTGGGAAACATCCACTCACACTCATTACTCATTCGGACAATTTAGCTTACCCAATTAATCTATAGCGCATGTCTTTGGAATTGTGGGGGGAACTGGAGCGCACGGAGGAAACCCACGAGAACATGCAAACTCCACACAGAAATGCCAACTGCGATCGTGCTACTCACTGCACCACTGTGACACCCCTTTTTCAGAACTCTTTAGTTATTAAAAGTAATTAATAGATATTAATAAATAGTAAAAGTAAAATAGCAACAGTAAATAGTAATTAATAGACATCAAGTGATCAAGTGACAGTATAGATATTTATAGATATTGGTATAAATTATTTCTTTCAAGTGCTATTCTTTAGACACATTTACTCCACAGAAATCCTGAAAAACGAATCATTTCTCATAAAAATCAGCAGTTCATCTAAGCACCACAAAGGTTTGCATATTAATAATTGATGTTAAATTAATATTGAGCACCAGCATTTAAGGAAGATCATGTTTCACTTAATGCTAAAGTAATGACATTTGGCAATTCAGCTTTGCAAAAAATAAAATAAAAAAATCAATAAACTAATAGAAACAGTTACCTTCAGAATTAGTTTATTATAATGGATTTATTTTTATACCTTAACTTATTAATATGGAGTCACGGTGGCGCAGTGGGTAGTGCTGTCGCCTCACAGCAGGAAGAACGCTGATTTGAGCCTCAGCTGGGTCAGTTTGCATTTCTGTGTGGCGTTTGCATGTTCTCCCCGCGTTCGCACGGGTTTCCTCTGGGTGCTCCGGTTTCCCCCACAAATCCAAAGACATGCGCTATGGGTGAATTGGGTCAGCTAAAAGTCTGTAGTGTGTGTGCATGAATGAGAGTGTAAGGGTGTTTCCCAGTACTAAGTTACAGCTGGAAGGAAATCCGCTGCGTAAAACATATGCTGGGTAAGTTGTCGGTTCGTTCCGCTGTAGTGACCCCAGATTAATTAAGGGACTAAGCCGAAAAGAAAATGAATAAATGAACTTATTATTATTTTGTATTATAAACGTATTACTTTATTAGAATATATTACCTTATTTTAACTTAATTATTATATATTGTTCATTATAATTATATTTTAATACTTTATTTTACTTTATTATAATGTGTTGATTTTCAAAAATACTTTAAAAAAGTTCCAACTCCAAATTTTTTAACTACTACATGATGCACTTCAGTTTTCAATCCCAAAACTCACTAAAATCAAAATGCATTTTTTGTTTGTTATTGCCACTTATCTAGCCATTCAGTTCAATGTCTGATAACTACAAATTCTTTGCAGAATGCATTGCAAGAAGCTCATTCATTTTATGTTGCAAGCAACTGAGAAATGTGTACAAAACTCTGTACAAACCTGAAAGTACAAGTCCAGAACAGCCGTCATGTCTGTACCATCTGGAAAACACTGTTTATAAAAAAACTAGTAAGTAAATGGAAAGTAAAGTTTACAGCTAACAAAAGGAGATAATGTGAACGATATGAAAGATTTTAGGGTGCGATAAATCAGGGCAGATGAAGACACTTCACCATGAGATACAAACCTTCTTTTCTTTCAGGTAGTAGCCAATAGCGAAATTCCTGTCTCCTGACTCACGCTCTGACTGGAATCTGCATGAGGAAACAGGTGAAAATGTAGTGAAACACGACAGCTTATTTTGATTCTACACTCTATCAACCATTTCTAAAATTAAAAACACAGAACTAACAGATCAACTTACGTGGCATTGCTGAAACCAACATATTCATTTCCTGCCATCTTCTTCAAAAAGTTCATGACCTGCAGAAGAGAAATCAGAACATTTAAGTCCAAAGCAACAGTTTCTGTGAAAATGTTAACACAATCCTTAAACCTTTGACTTACATAATCAAACTTCTCAGCATTGCCTGCTAATTGCTGAAAGACAAAGGAAAGGTGTAAATGACATGCAAATATATTCTGTCCTCACTGAGAGTTTATAATACTCCTATTCTAATAATCACATCAAAATACACTCACCAGCCACTTTATTAGGTGTTCAACTCATTGTTAACACAAATATATAATCAGCCAATCACAGTATTTAGCCATGTAGATGTGCAACAGAATGGGGCAGAAAGGCTTTAAAAGTTTTTTTTAACATGACATAATTATTGGTACTTAACAGTCCAATCTGAGTATTTCAGAAACTGCTGATCTACTGGGATTTTCATGCATAATCATCTCTAGGGTTTACAGAGAATGCTCAAAAAAGGGAGCATATCTAATAAGCAGTGGTGCTGCGGGTAAAAACACCTTGATGATCCTAGATATCTGATAATATCCAGACTGGGTAAAGCTTGAATAAATCACACCAAAACCTTAAAGCAAATGAGATACAGCAGCAGAAGAACAAATCTGTGCCACTCCTACCAGCTACATTACCTACAAAAAATGAATACACTTGGATATTGGATAACAGAAGTTTTGAAAAAGAGTCTTTTATTTCTTGTGCAACATTTGGACAGGAGGGTCAATATTTGGTGCAAAGATGAATCCATCTTGTCTTGCATCAGCGGTTCAGACGACTGATGGTGGTGTAATGTTTTGTTGGCACACTTTGGGCCAATTAGTACCAACTGAGCATCATTTAAATGCCACAGCCTACTCTAGCAAAGTCTATAGAGTACACACGACACTTGTATTGTTCTGAATGGGGAAAAGTGTAACGTCAATATGGAGCCCATCATTGATTGCAATAGACTGACAATTCTCCTGGGAGGTGACCTGGTCCAGATCTGTCTGTCAATTTGACTTAATTTTACTTTATGTCAATTTTATGACAATTTTAATTTGTTTTGAACGTTGTGGGGTCAGGAAACACAGCTGGAAATCTCAGGAAATACTTGCCTCACAGGCATGAGAATTAAATCTACACAATGTCTGAAATCCCTAATTTTAAACTAACCAACTACACTAGAAAACAAATGTTTTTTGGTTTTGCAATTGGTTTTGTATGAAATAAACACGAGGTACAGTCTGTCCTGTTTGACCTCATAGATTAAGCTCCAACATTCAGATGCAAATCACATAACAGAAACCACTTGAACAAGCTTGTGATCAAAGAGGTCACTGTCATTTTGGGAGGAAATTTGCCATCAATATCAAGTTGCACATTATGGCCCTATTTACACTAATACGTTTTAGTTAAAAAATGATGTTTTAGAACGAAAATGAGCCACGTCCACACTGGCGTTTCACCTAGTGTTTCTGAAAAGTTCTCCGTCCACACTACACCACTGAAAACGCACATCACGTGACCACACACACTTTGGCATGCCCTGCAGCGTATGCGGACGTCTGAGCTCCAGGGAGTCAGCGGTTGCTTAGAGCACAGCTCCCCAGGTACGAGCAGCGCACGTCGGACAGTTCATCAAGGATCTACCGCTGCATCTCATCTGACTATAGTTGTTAAACGTGATGTTTAATTGATCTTGTCACTATCTAATGACTCCTCGTACTTTTGAATCTATTACTTATTCTCAGGTAATGTGTTTTGGCTGAGCAAAAAGATAAGTTAATTATAAGTTATAAGTTTATTAAAGTATATTAAAGTTTAGTAAATTAAAGTTTATTAATTTATGCAACCACGTACACTGATTCTGCACATTTGACTGATTGCTTGCCTTTATTTCCTATATTGTATAAACTTATTGTATTACCTGATTGCCAAGATTGATTATTAAAACTGATATTCAGCAAAAGGGACAGGGTATGTTTCATATTTTTCAATGAAAATGAAACAAGGCAAAAATGTTATAGGCTCTGTTTTGTAATAAATATGCATACAGTGAAGATGACGGTCATAAATATGCAGCTACACAACGCCTCAACATTTTTGGTGTCTGTTAAGTTGTTAAAATCAAAATGAAAATAGGCAGTTCCTTGTATCATGTTTTCATTTTATTGTTAAGATAGTTGAACCGCGCAGCCAGGGTGATACGAATGACGTTATAAAGCACACTGTTCCCTTTGAAAGATTTACCCGACGTGTCCTCAGCAGTTCGCTTTCCATATCAAACTTGCGAAGAATTTACAAGGAAAAAACACAGGACTGAATTATTTACATAATACTGAGAAAAAGTCCAATCAGATAGGCGAATGTCTGCAACCACACTTGTGTTTTCAGATGTTTCTGTTTTCCCCTATCCATACTGACATGGAGCAGCAGCGATTTGGAGAATTTGATGTTTCATCATTCAAACAGAATGCCTGAGAGGCATTTCAAAGATGGCCCCTGAGTGAAATGTCTTGCCTTAAAGGGACCTTGACTCTATTAATCATGTCAATTCCTTCATGCACACAGTAAACCAATCTTAAGGAAGTCTACAGTACTTCCAGCAAAATAATATACCATGGCACATCTCAAATCATCTCACCCTGATTTCTTGAATATGATCATGTTTTCACTAAACTCGAATGACCTCCACAGTTAGCAGATCTCAATACAATAAATGACTTTCCACAAAGCAATTTTGTATTTAAAAAACATCTAATAGACATCTAAACATAAACAGCATGGCTAAAACAAGGCTAAGTTTGGGCTCTCTGTGAAAATCTAATAGATGTCCAAGAATAGCCCAAAACTAGACTAGTCATCAAATACAAAGATTAGACAAACTTCATGTGTCACTCGTTCCTGTCTATTTTTGGACTAGACGTCTATTAAATTTTCACTGACTGACCAAATTTTCCCTTGTTTTAGCTAATAGATCTATATTTCGCAACTATTAGCCTTATGTGAAGGAACCAGAGATTTGCATCATAGCCACCAAATCTACAGCAACTGCGTGATGCTCTCTTGAAGACTAAGTATGTTTCACACATATTGTTAAATCTGTGACTCAAATAATTAAGATAGTTCTGGAATGCAAAAGGGGGTTCAACCTAGCAAGGCGTACCTAATAAAGTGGCTGGTGAGTGTACATTTTTAAAAGTAGCATCATGGGGAAAAACATAACCCAGAACAGTAACTATCTCATACAGATTAGCAGTAAAGAAATGGACAAAGTCATTTCGTAAAATATTACCAGTGGTAAAATCATCAGTTAGTAATCTGCAGTTAGAAATCATAATCATTTCATAAGTGTGCTACAGTTATGCTCTACGAAGGAAATGATGATGAACCGCTACAGAGCAAAGACTGGAGTTAAACGTGTACATGAAGACCTGTAGGCCAGACAGAGAAGTGGGTCAAAAAACAAGAGTGGATGTGAATCAGCAGGGTTGGTAACGTCTTAAGATAAAGTGTAAGAGGGATCTGTGCATTGTGTGGTGATGTGTTCCTGAATGAGTGCAGATTAGTGAATATTAACCTGCTAATTCTTGCCAGTTTGAGTGTGGGTTGAGGCATCCATTAAACTAACGTAAAGAGCAATAAAACCATTGAGCTTGACTGCGTTATTGTCAGAAATGAACTGTAAACTGTCATGAATGACTGTAAACTGCTGAACATCAGGGATGTGAAGTTCTAAATTGTTGTATTATTCTTACTAAATTACAGTTACAAAATAGATTTTTCTTAAATAAATGATGCATGAAATTTATAAATTGATCAAAACCAATTACAAGACTAAAAGCAACAGTTATAAAGTAAGTATTTTTATTTCAAATATAGTAGAAATGTTAATAGAGCTTTACAGAACAAAACAAATATTAACATTTTACTGAAACCCACAACTAATAAATCCATTAAATTCAGAGAAACTGAAAATTATGATTTTTTCCCATATACACTACCTGACAAAAGTTGTAAGAGCAACAATTAATAACTTGACTTCTAGTTGATCACTTGGAAAAGTGGCAGAAAGTAGATTTTTCCAATGAATCATCTGTTGAACTGTTGAACAGATACTGCAGAAGACCTATTGGTACCCGCATGGACCCAAGATTCTCTTAGAAATCAGTCAAGTTTGGTGAAGGAAAATCATGGTTTGAGGTTACATTCAGTATGGGGGTTTGCGAGAGATCTGCAGAGTGGATGGCAACATCAACAGCCTGAGGTATCAAGACATTTGTGCTGCCCATTACATTACAAACCACAGGAGAGAACCAATTCTTCAGCAGGATAGCGCTCCTTCTCTCCAGGATAGCGCTCCTAACTGCAAGAACACTTTGCCATTCCAGATGACTTTATTAATAAGTTATTTGAGTCATTGCAGAGATGTGTGGATGCAGTCCTCCAAGCTCATTGCAGTCATACACAACATTAACTCTTTTTCCACTGTACCATGACTTTATATTCTATACTGTTCATTATTTCTGTTAAGTGACAAGACTTTTGTCTGAGCAAAGTCAGGCCTTACTGTCCTAATTAAATAATTAAAAATCAAGGTATGATCATATTTTATTTTGCTAAAATAAGCGTAATCTTGCCTTTCATATAAACCACTTGTGATACCAAATGATCAACTAGAGGTCAAGTTATTATTTGTTGTTCCTAAAACTTGGATAGGCCACAAGACTTTTGTGAGGTAGTGTACATTTAAGCCAAAATAATGTTTAAAAATCAATTTTACAGTACCCTTATTTTAATGCAAGCACAATTGCTATGTACTTCTTTCACACCTGCTGAAAATTACTTCTTATGAGAGGGTAAAAAGTGTATGAAATGTGCTAAATGCATTACATACCTATTTTACTTCAGAAACCCACAAAGGCCATGCATTGGTATTATTTAAAAAAATAAAACTCAAGAAAAAAGGCAGAATAAAACATAAACACATGGCCTCAATGGGCTTCTGTAGTTTATAGCACATTTGGTCCTGCCCTGATGTTCTACTTTATGCAGTCGCCGCTTGATTAAGGAACACAATGGCACTACTGATATTTTAGTATCCAGGCTTGTTCATGGGGAGGGAGGAAAAATGGAAAGGAAAAATTACCAACGTCATTGACCTGCAGCAGTGGTCAAAAAACCCCACAGATCCTACGTCTGCAAAATATGCAACAACATAAAAAAAGCACACAGAGGCTTCAACAGCATATCACACGCTTTTTAGTACACGCTCATGGCGGAGCTCAAGGACTCGGAAAGAAAAAGGGAGGAAATGATGTCATGCGTTACTGAGGTGCAAAGGAAACCGACAGGCACGACTTACATTCAGCACTGACCTACCGGAGCACATCAGAGGAGTCACACCCAAATCATTGACAGGAGAACAGTATGAGAAAAGAGCATCACAATGGCTGAGTTCAGGTGTGATGGAGGGAGATGTGTGAGCTTGTGTTGTTCACAGGATGCCCAACATTCATCACTCAGTGATGTGCATCCTTTTTAATGTGTGGATTGGTTAAAATGAGTTAAAATACATTTTAGGGCTGTCAATTACATTTGAACTAATAACATGGTGTGCAACAAATTAAAGAACAGCGTTTCATTTTTTCTGAGAAAACCCCCATGATGATAAATAAAACAAAGTATTTATTTCATATTCTAAAACATTAGTGTGTATCTGGTGAAACAAATATTTCTATATTTTACTAAAGTCATTTCTGTAAACTTTCTAAAGAAGGGCGGCACAACATATTAAAATGATATAATATTGAGTCTGTAGAGGTCTTTTTCAATTATTTTTGTATTTACATTTTTACTTATTGGATTATATACTCCCAGCAGGCACAAGACATGAACATGATGTCAGATTGACGTTGTACCCCAACGTTGTAGGATGTTGCATTTTGTTTGGAAATGAAAATCTGGTTAACATCAAAACCTAAAATCAGGCCGATGTCAATGTCCAACGTCCAACCTTAAATCAAACAAATATCAACGTCTAATGATGTTACAGCTTGGGATGGTATGGACGTTACCACTGTGACGTCTATCAGACATTGGATTTTTGTTGCCATACCTGACGAATAAATGTCAGTATTTGACGTTAATTTGATGCTGGTGTAAGATGTTGGCTCCACATTGGATTTTGGTTGCCATACCTGATGAATAAATCTCAGTATTTGACGTTAATTTGATGTTGGTGTAAGATGTTGGCTCCTTGTTGGATTTTGGTCACTTACCAACGCAACCTCAAAACAACCAAATATCAACGTTTAATGATGTTACAGCTTGAGGTGGTGTGGACGTTACCACTATGACGTCTACCAGACGTTGGATTTCGGTTGTCATACCTGACGAATAAATGTCAGTATTTGACATCAATATGATGTTGGTTTAAGATGTTGGCTCGACGTTGGACTTTTGTCACTTTCCAACACAACCTAAAATCAACCAAATATTAACGTAATTTGATGGTGTTATTGGACGTTTAAAATAACGTTGTCCGTATATGCTGGATAGACATTGAATTTTGGTCACTTGGTGTCACGACCTAAATCTAACCTAATATTAATGTCTTATGACATTGTGTGCCTGCTGGGCTGTCGTTATACAAGTAAAATCGCTACACAAATAAAGTTGACCATGACCTATTCATATATGTGATATACATATTGCAAATATGTAAATAAATGAGTAGCAGTAGAGTATAACAGTAGAGCAAAGTGATTTGTTTGTTTACATTCTTAAAATGCCTGATTTGTTTTATAAAACAGTAAAAACCGGTTGAAGTCAGAAGATAGCGATGCTTTCTGTTCCCTCAAATAATATGAAATGCATATTTGTTATCACATTGTTTAAAAATATCATATTGCATTTCATATTTCATTATTTTGCATGCTATTGCACATCACATTTTTTCTTCAGTATCGCACAAACCTTAATCAAATGTAAATTTCATTTTGGCAAGTTGAATCCATTCCTGAAATGAACTCCAAACTAATTAGGTTTTGGCCTAATTTTGTTCAAAACGACTTTACATCACAGGATAAAAAGCATCTGCTAAATGAGTACATTTGTAATTAACTTTTTTTTTTATTTCACTTGAAGAATATTGGGGCCTGCAGACTTGTTTTGTCCATTGTTTTGCTAAATATACATCAACAACATTTGGATTTAGCTTTAAGACAAGACTATTTTTTGACATAATAAGTCACACCTGGCTATCACAAGTAAAATAGAGAATACAGTATTTAAATAAGAAAGGGGGTGGGGGTGACAAACAGAAATTATGGAGGCATTCATCACCATAAACATTAAAGATTAACAAATATACTGTACTTAAAGCAAAGCTAAAACTAATCAAATGCACCAATCAAAATGCTTCAAGCCTGCTTTACTTGCATGATGCTAACTGCATTATATAATTCACTTTAAAATAGAAGTTTCAGATAAATTCAGACAACATATTTCTGAAAACACTTTTGCACTGAATTAACTATAAATTGACAGCCCTTATAATTGCATAAAAACGTGAATGTTTTTTTTTATGCAAGCCTGTCATAGCACAAGATGACAATATTTTTTCCAAATCAACTCAAAAAAGCCTGCTGGAAATGTGTGTTTTCTTTAGAAACGATCACTTTGCATTAAACTTAGACAATCATGCACACTGTATTCAACGGCTCAACTCTGAGCATAAGTGTCAACATAAAGCAATAAAAACACTTGAATCACAAAACCACCATTAACCCAGCTGGAGTGTTTTTCTCCTCTTGTGTGTTTGCACATGGATCAAAACACATATAAGACCAAGGAGCATCCACTGTAACACGCATACGAAACTAAAACGTGCAAACAACTCCAAGAAACACCAGCTGGGTTTAATAAAACCACTACATATGCTTATAGCAAATACTCTAAATATATACCATGATGCATTTTTTAAAATATGGCACAAGTAGGGCTGGGTGATACTGTATAAATATCAAATGTTACATTCAAATTTGTAGGTTTAACTTCCAGTTTAATGTGTTTACAAAGCATTAATAAAATGCTTACTGAAACTTTTATAGTTTTAAAGGCTTTAATAAAATATATTTAGGAAACTATTGATGTTTTTGCCATGTTTACTTGGATGAATTTAAAAGAAAAATTGAAATACTCAAGAGTTCGACAACGCAGATCTGTCCAGATTGCGTGTCTTCAATGTCATTATTATAAGATGTTTCGGTTGCTTTAATCTTTACGAATACAATTTTGGTATGCTAAAACTTAAAACGTAGTATATATTCTTTGCATGCTCTATAAACTAAAAGCATTTGCAGTAATCATGTATGATATAGGCTACTGAATAGGTGATAAACATATTTGTACATACACTATATTGCCAAATGTTCTGAGAAACCCCTCCAAATCTCTGAATTCAGGTGTTCCAATTCTTTCAATGGTCACTGATGTATAAAATAAAGCACTCAGGCATGTACACTGATTTTACAAACACTTGTGAAAGAATGGGTCACTTTCAGGAGCAATTGTCAACTGTGCAATAAGTCCAATTGTGAAATTTGCTCAATATTAAATATACCACAGTCAACTGTTAGTGACATTGAAGTGAAAGCAATTGAGAACAACAGCAACGTTAAAAAACAACAACAGGGTAGTGTGAGAGTATGCTGATGGGCACAATGCTCAGAAGTTGCCAACTTTCTGCAGAGTTAATAGCTACAAACCTCCACGTAGCCTTCATATTAGCTCAAGAACAGTGAGTAGAGAGCTTCATGAAATGGGATTCTATTAAATCTTAAATCACCTTACATCACTTACTAATTTGCCTGGCAATCTGATGGGTGTGTCTGGGTTTGGCAGTTGCCAGGAGAACGATACTTGCCTGACTGCATTGTGCCAAGTCTTTTCAGGGGTTGAGGACGTTTGTTCTATTAAATGGAACAATTAACGCTTTAGCATACCAAGACATTTTGGACAATTTCATCAGGTTTTCCCACTTTAAAGCCAAATATTAAACTCTCTGACTTTTCTCTTATTTTCAATGACTAAAAAGCTTAATTTTTATGACTAATGAACATAAATACAGATTGCTGTTGCACTTACATATATATTAATAATGTAATATAAAAATAACATTAAACTAAAAACATATATATAAAAAAGTTTTAGCTTCAATATCATTTTTCATGACTTTAATAGCCACTATGAGAACAAAAATGAATAATTTACCCTAGATTTTGGAGAAAAAAAACTTGCTGTTTGTGTGGCTGTGAAGTGTTTAAAAAGCTTGATAATAGTTTTAGAGACATTCAATTTTTAGTAGCTTTTCTGTTATCTAATTTTTAACACAGAGCATGGTCATTTTGAAGCTAAAGCACTTAAAATGTATATTATATTATCCTGACATTATTTGCTTAGTTAACAGGTGCTTAGTTAATGATTACTGCATTTGATTTTAGTGGCTGCAAGTTGATCAGCTTGAGAGGAATAAAATGGAGCTTAAAATAGCCAAACCATATCAATAGGGATGAAACAACAAAAAAGTACACATTTATATATTGACGATAAATAGAAACAAAAATTTAAAGCGACAAATTTTTTTTTTTAATTGTATGATGTTCCAGAACTTCCACGATCCATGGAAAACCTGTTCATGCTCTCAAATTTGTGATAACAGTTTGAGGATGACACAATCCTAATGATCAGTTCACAAAGCAAGGTCTATAAAGACATGTACGAGGAGTTTAGTGTTGAGGAACTTGACTGGCCTGCACAGAGTCCTGACCTCAACTTGATTGAACACTTCTGAGATGAATTAAAGCCAGGTCTTCTCATCCAACATCAAAAATGTGCTTCCAGAAGAATGGTCAAATATTTCCCACAAATACACTCTGAAACCTTGTGGAAAGCCTTCCCAGAGGAGTTGGTGGGCCAACTCCATTTTAAACCCTACGGATTAGGATTGGCATGTCACTAAAGTTCATATGCATGGAAAGGCAGCTCTCCCAAGACTTTTTGGCAATGTAGTGTATTTCAAACTGATCTCACTGGTATAAATATCTATTTTAAGATTTATCACCCAGCCCAGGTCACACAAGAGGGTGGAAAAAATGTGGAGAATAGAAAGTCTGAATGAATTTTCAACTAAAATTCATTGCAAACAGACTTCTAACAATAATGATCCTGAAAACGGGATGATCTCCACATATTTGAGTTTGCAGTGAAAGCGGAGGCCTTGAGTAGGTGTACTGTATACAGTAATAAGACAGAGAATAAACAAGAAGCACCCATAATACACAATGATGATCAATTGGTCTTAGTCTAAGCAACAAGGCTCACAATACAGTCTATAGAATACAACATCCACAACCTTTCAACATGACTTCTGATCACAAAAATCATTTATCCAGTCGAAACCAAATAGTTTAATCTGGCTAATTTAAATCAAGTAAATGTGAGTACAGTTAGGAATAGTAGTAAACAAATACACTACAATAAAAATAAAAATAAAACTGAAGATGCTTACCTTTATTAGAGAAGTACACACGATCGCACCAGCATTCACCATTGGATTGTGTGGTTTATCTTTGGGGGGAAAAGCGATTAGTTACATTTTTTGTTAAAAAACAAATAACGGCAAACTTGAAGAGAAATGCTGAAAGGTTTGCTGACTGCAGAAGAGAGCAGTCATGCTGAAGCTGATGGTTGTAATCCTTACCGTCCTCATCTAGGAAGAGCTTGTTGAAGCGTAAGCCACTGGGCTCTTTCCCAATGAAACGGTGCACATATTCAGTTCCGTGGTCATGCACGGATATAGCGTACTTCAGCGGCTTTACGCACGACTGCAGGCAGAATGGCACTTTAGTGTCACCAACTGTGTGTCTGTGCAAAAGTGTAAACAGAGATCAGATGTCATCCTACTGTCAGGCCCATAGAAGCTAATAAAAGTAAAGAATGAAGAAACCAAAGTTGAACCACACTGTTACTAAACATGATAAGACAAGACTACTTGATAATATTGAGCTTCCGCTGCATGCTAGAAGGTTACACTTTAGTATGTTACCCAGACAAGAACTCTACAGAGATTTATTAGGAAAATATGTGCAATAATCCCATACATGTATTCAGGCTTATCAATGATCATTTACAGTTTTTCTCAGTGGTCAGTTTTTCTCAGGGTACTCTTTAGTAAATTTCTGAAATTCAGAATTTCTGTAAATTTCTAAACCACCTGTTCAATCTTCACCTCATTGTGTCACTTGTGCACATCAAAAAAGCAGTTTCTTATTCCTTTGAACAAGCTGCAAATGCTTTGGTACATCCATGCAAACGATTGTGTGCAACTCTCTGATGTTTCCTACATTTTCAATTGCTTATGTCATGTTGATCAGAATGTATTATTTTGGTCTTTGTTGAATAGTCTCACCCCACACAACATTTTGATGTTTGTTCATGGCATTAACCTTTACATGGAAAATGGCTGAACAAGTTGTCATAATATTTTGTCATAACACATTTTTCTATATTTTTGTATTAGACTTTTTTTTTCTAAATCTGTCCTGAATTGGTAAATTTCTCCCAGGTGAATCTTGACTTTTTGTAATAAAGATATCTGAAAGAAGACTGTCCTATGTTCACATTTCTACTTTTGTTTAGTTTTTCTTTGTGCTATGCAGTGCTGTCTTTTCCTTTCTGTATCACAATGACATGATCTGTCAACAAATTACTATACAAACAGCAAAAAAAATAATAATAATAATAATTGCAATAGTTTACATCAGAACACATCTCCAGAGTGCACTGTTATATTGACAACATGATTTAGTAATCTGACTGTCTTATCCGCACACAATGACACAAGGACTTGTCATTCTGACATGTTCATTGACACGGAAATTTAGTTTTGAGAGATGAATTAAGGATTTTAAGCAAGAGACTGGGTTTTGCAAGTAATCCATGGTGTTTTGCTATTTATGTGTTGTTTTGAGAAATGCACGTACTGTTTTGCAAATTTCAAGTCTGATCTGAGAAATGTACCAAAGCGTCTGAGAAAAACTAATATAAACTTTTTGCAGCAATCAACAAGTTTTATTATACATATTATTTGAAATTAATTTATTTTACACTTGAACTACACAACATATGAGATATAATTCTTTTTTTTGGAATATGTTTGTCCCTGTCAAACTCACTGCTTAACGCTATTTTATTATACAATAAAATTTGTTTTATTATATAATATAACTATGTAATCCAGAACGCTTCTGACCAGAACCAGAAAATCAGAGCACATATAAATCACTAAATGGCCAAGGACCTTAATACATTACAGATATGCTCACTGAATACAAGCCTAATAGATCACTCAGATCTTTATGATAAAAAAAACTAGAAATTCCAAGGGTTCAGTCAAAGCAGGGTGAATCCGCCTTCAGCTACTACGCCCCCTGCTGCTGGAATCAGCTTCCAGAAATGATCAGATGTGTTCCAACATTAGGCACATTCAAATCAAGACTGAAAACACATCTGTTAAGCTGTGCCTTTACTGAATGAGCACTGTGCTATATCCGACAGATCGAACTATTATCTTTCTTTTCTTTTCATTCTTTTATAACCTGTTTTTACACATTTTAATCTGTTCTTAATCATTTTTATTCTTTGTTTTTAATTTCTTATACTTGTCTCTTTTATTTCTGTTTATGTAAAGCACTTTAAATCAATTTATGCAAGTATTCAATGTAATATTTTTCCTTTAATAAACTTGTTTTGATGCTTGAAATAAACTTGTACATCTTATTCAACTACTGAGATGTATTTTATATTCTTTAGTTGTTGTATTTATTAGAATATATATACAATTAACAAAGTAGATAAAATTCTTTGAACAATTTTGTTGTGAATTTGAATCAAATGTATTTGTTGTAAATAAAATTAACCAAATTAATTAAAATGTAATTTGGCATTTTGTGTAGACCTCAATAGAAAGTGAAATAACTGTAGTTTTTTTCCATCAATTTATCAAAAGGTCAATGATCTGGAACAGTTGTGTTGACTAAAAGAGCTAGTTACTGTGTAACAGACCACAGCTATCAGTACACAGGTATGCAGGGTGCCTATGTATCTTTACAACAAATGGCCAAAACATACAGATTGCATCTCAGTGTGTTCTAATGACTGTGGATCAAAGGATGTACCATGACACATGGCCCTACTGTACATTAATGAGTGTGAGTTTATAGTCCTATTATCAATGGTTCCCAAGTAAGGGGATTAACATTAAGCATCTTTTTATCTCAGCCGGATGACTAGTCCAACAGAAACGTGGAGCGTTTATTGAATGATAAGGTTAACTGCCACTTTATCTGATGGTTTTGTGACCAATATATATATATATATATATGAAGTATTTCCGTCATAATGTACATAGAGAACGGTCATTGTTTTAAGTGGTCTGGTTAATAAATACCCAAACTGATAATTAAAGCTTGTTGAAATATAAAAATTGTAACACTCTGATTCTCTGAGCTTTAAAAAAGACAAATGTCCATCAAACTAATCATTAGTGATTAAAAAAGCAGTTCCTATCACTAGATGATGCTAAAAAAAAAGAAGACAACGTGAAAATAAGTGGTTCCTGTAAGTTTTTATAGTTCATACCTTTGTCCATCTACTGTGCAAAGGGAAACAGCCCACAGATCTGGGCTGAACTTGGCAAGTTGGGGAATGTAGTCAGCAACCTGTGTGCAAAGGAAAGCAGTGATCAGAAACAAAAGCTCTAATGAAGTAGAAGAGACATTTTAGATGTTATTAATTCAATTTCTTTCATCTTACCAGCCCGCCAGAAAGATTTCGACCTTTTTCATAAAGTGTATCGATGTGAGAGGCGAAAGACTGGAAATCAGGGATGACAAACTTCTTCCGGAAAGCCTGCGTTAGCAGAACAATGTTGCTCTGGACACACCTGGAAAAACATTTATAGTAGTGTTTATACATACTAGTGTCTTGCTCATTATTTATGGGACAGAGTATACTTATGGGACAAATATAAGTGATAAAAGTTATATATTTGAGACATAATTCCATATAATTTACAACATGAACAATTATCTGCATGAACTGCCTCGATTATGCTGTTCCAGTTCACCAACTTATAACATAAAAAAAATCTACTTTTTTTTGTGAAGAAAAATTATATATTTCTAAGTGTGTAACAGAAGAGTATGCAAGCTTTAGGACGTACAAGTTCCTTATTAACAGAGCGTTCTGTTGCTTAGTTACGCTTAGTTGCTTAGCTTATCTTCAATATTAAATCTCCACCCATATTTGAGATGCAGCAGAACATTAATCTACCATTCCTGGGTCATTCACGTAGAGAAATCTCCTCAGGTTTTAGCATAATTACCCATTCAGTTAATGACCAAACATTTCTTTTTAAAAATTCATATTATTGTTGCAGATAAAATATAATGTGAAAAACATTAAATAAATATTTTCCATTACATTATATGTAAATTATAAATTAAATCATTCAAACATCTTTACCGAACACCTCTCTACTTAAACATCAGTCTCACGCATCAGCTATGTTTGTAGTTTGTTAACCCTTTTACCTGTGTTTATTCTAATCGATTTCACGTCCTATGTGTGGTCTATTGTGGGCAACATTAGCAGTTAGAGCTAAGCCTATTGAAGAAAAGCCTGAAATAATTAACGTAAAAAAGCATAACAGCTAATGCTAATGCTGCCCTTATGACAGCACACAGGGAAGGACACTAAAAGCTGCTATCTTATTGGCTAACATGTTCTTTACGTGACCATGTTAGAGTTATGGGTTTTCCAATCTCTGGTTAGAGTACACACAGAACTACACTTCGAAGTTGTAGACCATCTGGGGAAATACTAATTTCAACATATTATGTTTTGGGTCATACTATTTCTATTATGGATACGATTTAGGATAGATAGTATACACGTTGGGAGTATAACTCAAAATTTTCTTTTTGTTTATTTAAGGGAGACAAGTAATTGAAGTCTACGAGAATTAATGCAACACACATAAATATAGAAACTATTAATGGGATAGTTCACCCCAAAATGAACATTTGCTTTTAATACTCTCAGGCTATTCAAGATGAAGCTGACTTTTTTTTCAATAGGACATTAAAGCAGAATTTTAGCTGATGGTGTGATCTTTGAGAAAATGCAGGTCAGCAGCTCCTGTTACTTTGAAACTCATAACATACAGGCAAAACAACATTTATATCTGATTCCTGATGATATAACAGATCAGTCTGTGCAAAAAAAACAAAACAAAAAACAAAAAAACTGTATTTACTCTTGTGTTTTCCATTTAATTGTGCTTTTGATCTGTGCTTTTGATTTTGATTCTGCTTTTGACAACTTTTGAATTTGAAAAGTTTTTAAAAAAGTTTTTCTTACTACATTTTCTTAAGCTTAGTCCCTGATTTATCAGGGGTCACCACAGTGGAATGAACCGCCAATTACTCTGGCATATGTTTTATGCAGTGGGTGCAGTTCCTGATGCAATCCAGCACTGAGAGTACTTGTGAATCCCCAGTGCTAGGAAATACTGTAGCCATACACTCTCATTCACTCATACACTCCAACAAATTTATTTAATTTACCTATATCAAGACTTGAACCAGTGACCTTCTTGCCGTCTTGCCGCCCATACAAAGTGATTCTGTCTGCATTTTTTGTTTTGTCAGAGTTGATCATGAACATTATAATATAAAAACTGGGCAATGAGCTGTCATTCTGATTTCTATATACAGTTGAAGTCAGAATTATAAGCCTCCCTATAAGTTTATTTTTTTTCCCCAATTTCTGTTTAACGGAGAGAAGATTTTCTCAACACATTTCTAAACATGATAGTTTTAATAACTCATCTCTAATAACGGATTTATTTTATCTTTGCCTTGATGACAGTAAAATATATTTGACTAGATATTTTTCAAGACCCTTCTATACAGCTTAAAGTGACATTTAAAGGCTTAACTAGGTTAATTAGGTTAACTAGGCAGGTTAGGGTAATTAGGCAAATTATTGTATAACGATGGTTTGTTCTGTAGACTATCGAAAAAAATTTTGCATAAAGGGGCTAATAATTTTGACGTTAAAATGGTGTTTAAAAATTTAAAACTGCTTTTATTCTAGCTGAAATAAAACAAAGACTTTCTCCAGAAGAAAAAATATTATCAGACATACTGTGAAAATTTCCTTGCTCTGTTAAACATCCTTTAGAAAATATATAAAAAAATTAAAAAAATAAAAGGGGGGCTAATAATTTCGACTTCAACTGTACATTCTTTTTACAATATATGGTTTCAAATAACTAAAAATGTCAGTGAAGGAAAGTTTGCTAAAATCTGTTACATTTTCAATATAAAAAGCTGTTGGAGCAGAGATCAAGGTCCTATTTTGCACATAGAAAGTATGAAGTGAGTTGAAATTAAAACTTAGTTGACTTGAATTTTATGATTCACCACGGTTTCTAAAATCAATGTACTACTGAAAAAAAAAAAGTCACCTACATCTTGAATGGATGGTCTGAATGCAAGTAAATTAACAGCAATTGTAATTTTTGGGCGAACTGTTCCTATAACATTATAATGTTGAAAAGCAATGAAGCAATCATTCAGACTTCTTTCTCGAGAAGCTACATTCTTTTCCATTTGATCAAAAGTTAGAAAAGCAAAATATACTCCAATGTACACTTCCTAAAGAAAAACAAAAGATGTATTGTAAAACATTAAAACATCTATGACTTGAGAGAGGAAGCATAGTTTAACGGAGCTGAGAGGGAAATACAGCATCCACTGGCATCAAACTCAAAGCTCTTCTTAGATTGTGTCTAAATTATTGATCCAGTTGCTTCTGCAAGGTCTCTGAACAGACAGGCACTCAAAATAGCGGTGCACGGTGATGTTGTTCAGATTTACAGTATGTGAATCTTCAAAAGGTAATCTATTATTTGCTGTCTGTAGGGCAGGAGAAGTTGGAGAGGCCATTTTCACACTGTTTACTCCTATGGTTTAGTCTTTCTGAAATACCTGAGATAAAGTCAGTCATCAAAAAATTTTTAGTTAAAGGAACACTCCACCTTTTGGAAAAACAGATTTATTTACTACTTCTTTAAACTTAACAGTTGAGTTTTACCATTTTTGAATCCATTAGCTTAGCATAAATCATTAAATCGGATTAGACCATTAGCATCTAACTCTAAAAACAACCAAAGAGTTTTGATTATTTTTCTATTTAAAGCTTGACTTCTCTGTAGTAACATTGTGTACTAACACCAAAGGAAAATGAAAAGTTTCTATTTTTTTAGGCTAGAAACTACACTCTCATTCTGGCATGATAATAAAGGAATTTTGCTGCTGTACCATGACTGCAGCAGGCGCAATGATATTACGCAGTAGGGCTGCAAGATATCGGAAAAATCTGATATTGCGATATTTTATTTTTCTGCAATTAAACATTGCGATATGAACACAATTTCACAAGATAGTTTGAATAGCATTATTTGACGAAATACAGATACAGAAATTGAATAATCACAATGCTTTTCTTACTTTGCTTAGCCTTGTTTCTAATCCAAATATCTAAAAATTCTTACATCAAGTCAAAATACAGTTTTGTTTTCTTCAGAAGAAATAAAGCATAATTAAGAGTTTTTCCTTAAAACATGCTAAGTTATCTGCCAGTGGGTTAAGTAAAATATTCTCGTTTTTGCTGTAAAATGTAGATATTTGGACTAGAAATCAGACAAAAATTCGAAATAATTTGCATAAATCGTATAAATTCTGTATAAATACAGTAATTAAATACACTTCTGTGGCTTCTGGTCAAAGATAATTCAGACTCAACATTGCATATCTTGAGATGTAACTATTTCAGATGCACACATTATGACTTCGATGCTGACACTATGTATTGTGCAGCCCTATTACACAGTGACTGAAAACGCCAGAGCTGGAGATCGTCTGAATGGATTCAAAAATGGTAAAACAGTTTTATTCTAGGGAAGCTGTTTTCAAAAGAAAGTGGAATTTTCACATCCACTGAATGTGAAATATTATGACAGTTTTTGTTAATGCATGTTTTCTGAATGCTCAGAAGTCATTTATAGTGTAGGAGTGGGAGAAAAAGACAATTTACACCTATTTCCCTGATGTGGAAAACAGCTGAAATATTCTGTGACAGCAATTAGGTAAGATGGTTTTTCATTCCACATATAACTATGATCTATTAAATTTGATTATATTATTAATGAATTTAAATACATAAAGGAGCAATGTAATATAGTTATTAGTAGGCCCACACGGAATTTTCGGGCGCAGAGTTCTGCAGATTTTTAGCCCATCATTGATTCTGTTTATTTACTTGTGTAAATGTGTGTAAATTTATATTTATTCTGTTTTTCAGTATATATACTTTAAGTATAATTATTGAGTAATTTGAAAATGTTCATATAATTTATTTACAATACAGTTTGTAAAGTAATATTTTCTGTCTTTTAGTAGATATATTATTTAGAAGAATTGCTTTGTTTACCAAATAAAGTGGAGCTAATTGGATTTGCATTAGAAGTTAAAAGGGTATGACGTTTTAGTTCATATATTAAAGTTTTAGTTATGATCCTCCCAAAATCATTCCGCATAAATCCACAGATTTTTAACAAAATTCTGCTCAGAAATAGCAAAAAATGTCCGCAGATTCCGTCTGGCTCTAGTTATTAGATTTTTTGTTAAGTCATGTAAAATTGTAGATTAGTTTGTACTAATGGTTTAGAGGTTATTGTTAAGCTTTTTCCCAACTAATGCTTCTGCTACTCTCAACTCAAGCTACTGTCAAATTTTCAATAGACTAAAAACTACAATATGATTATTGCTACATATTCAGAGCTACCAAATAAGGTGTTGCATCCGCAAAACTTAATGACACCAATGCCTGCACTCTCAAATGTCAGTCTGAAGCCCTGCTCTTAAACACATGGGATGAAAATGATTTTTCATGCTCACAGTGTATGCAATATTCCAAATTTCATACAAATTAAATAAGCAATTTTGGATAGAAACAGATCTACTGCAAAATACATACTGTGTATTACTGTGAATAATTCGCATGATCTGGAATTTCAACAATTTCATCACCATAAGCTCTTGAAAAACAGTTAAATGAAGAAGTAACACAAAAGTAGTTCTAGTATTCAGTTCCAAGCGTGGCCTCTCTCTGTCTCTTTATGGCCCTGTCTATCCTGCAAGGTCACTCACTGCCATAATCCATCAAGCCTCTACAAGCTGACAGACAGCACTGCATCCATCTCTTCAGTCTGTAATGAAGCTGTCAGTGTCAGCCAGAGCGAACAGCAGCATCAGCACAGATCAGCTGTAAAACAGACATCTCTCTCTGACTGGGTAAAAGAGGGAGCTGATATAGATCACATCTAAAACCTCATTCACACTAGCAGCGATTATGTAGCTGGCTCTAACTCTGGGCGGATATTGAAGTCGCTAGTGGGCGTTCCCACCAAGAGGTTGCTCAGGTAACATTTATAATGATTCATAAACAGCGAATGAATTTTCTTGCAGCTGAAAATAAACATTGTGGAGGTAAAGCACTAAATATAATATTAAAATAAAATTAAGAATTTTTAGAGCAACAAATTAGTCTACTGGAATGATTTCCGAAAGAAAATATGTGACACTAAAGACATCATGGGAATAAATTAGACTTTAGAATATATATATACACTGCCTGACAAAAGTCTTGTGGCCTATCCAAGTCTTAGGAATAACAAATAATAACTTGACTTCTAGTTGATCATTTGGTATCAGAAGTGGCCTTTATGAAAGGCAAAGATTCACTTTGCTTAGACAAAAGTCCTGTCAATTAACAGACATGATGTACAGTATAGAATATAAAGTCATGGTGCACCTTCTTTGTTTTCAGGGACTTTGATGTGGAGGCTGAAGTATGAGAAGGAGTGCTATCCTGTTGAAGAATTTGCCCTCTCCTGTGGTTTGTAATGTAATGGGCAGCACAAATGTCTTGATACCTCAGGCTGTTGATGTTGCCGTCCATTCTGCAGAATTCTCCTACACCCCCATAATGAATGTAACCCCAATCCATGATGTTTCCTTCACCAAACTTGACAGATTTTTGTGAGAATCTTGGGTTCATGCAGGTTCCAATAGGTCTTCTGCAGTATTTATGAGGATTGGGATGCAGTTCAACAGATGATTCATTAGAAAAATCTACCTTTTGACACTTTTCTAAAGGATCGACTAGAAGTTATTATTTGTTGCTCTTAGAACTGGAATCAACGACAAGACTTTTGTCAGGTAGTGTGTATATATTTTAAAAACTGTGCTTTTAAAATTTGATTACTAACTTATTATTATAATTAATAGTTTAGTGTTTGTGTGTGTGTGTGTGTGTGTGTGTGTGTGAGGGGTGGGGGGGGTGGGGGGGGTTATATATTAAATTTTATATATTATAATTTATGTTCTTGCATTTTTGATCATATAAATAAAGAATTACACATTTTTCTACCAACCACACCAGGCTTAAAAACAGCTCCAACAATTTCTAGTCTTATCCTACAACCAGGCAAATGCCCTTAATATGCTTTAGCGTAGTGTTTCTCAACCACATTTTTGGAGGACCACCAGCTCTGCACATATTCCATGTCTCCTTAACCAAACACACCTGATTCAGATCACCAGCTAATTAGCAGAGACTGAAAGACCTGTAATGGGTGGGACAGACAAAGGAGACATCCAAAACATGCAGTGTTGTTTTTCCTCCTGGAACATGGCTGAGAAACGCTGCTTTAGTGCATTAAAAACAGTGAAAAATCCTCTTACTTTTTGAACAGGTGTCTGTCCAGCATTACTCCATCTGATGTAGATTTGAGGGTGACTTTCAACATGTCCATACATTCTTTGAGCCGTGGATCTCCAGTGCGAAGTCCAGTGGCCTTCAGTGCCTGAATGCAAACACACACAAACAACAAAAACTTCCATTAGCACAAATAAGTGTCAACAGCTCAATTTTCGACAGCATTACTCATTACCATCATCAATCACAACACTCTTATCAGGGGGTTTTCACTTCTTGTCGGTCAGGTTTGATAAGATAAGTAACAAAACATGGCTCTGTGTCCCATTTACGAATGATGATAACAGTGAAAACACAGCAGCAATTGTACACGCTGTGCCTCATCACAGCCCTTCCTCACACTATCACCACGAACAGATGACCTACTAAAAGAGGATGTAAACAAAACATACTACAGCCTATTCACCTTTTCACTGGCCCCATGATGCTTTGCATTAATGATGGGAGGATTTTCAGTTAAACTGTAAACATTCAGTGAAGTGTTTTAAAAACGGTGCACAATCAGGTGACATTATTCGCTTCATGGTTCATCTGTTGAATATTTACTTTCATCAGACCATGAACAACACCAAAAACTCTGGACTCTGGAGTGGATCGATTGTAGTGAGAGAGTAATACGATCCAACGAACTAACGAACCAGGCTTTATCACAGTCTATTATGGTTGTGAAATAGCCATATATTCGGCTGTATGAAGAGAGAATTATGAGTAAGGCGGGATTTCATTCCTACCGGTAAATGTTACCAAGAGATATTTATGCGTAATGATAATTGATTGAAGTTACGATCTGAGATTTTTTCCATATTTTAATCCTATAATATTTTGTATTAGGCCTATTGTTTTGTTCATTTCTACACTGACACCTCGACAGAAAGATCAACATTGATCTGCTTCATGATCTGACTGCAGTCTTGCTTCTTCTGTTTTTTTCTCTATATAATTTAAGCCTATAATGCATAATTCTAGCCAATGTTTTTTAAATAGACCGATTGATTTAACTGAAATGAGGCTATGGATGAGAAAGTCTTTGGGCGCACTCACATTAGGTACAGTTGCCTTAAACCGTGCCAAAGCGGGATTGTCCCCCATCCCCTCTCCCCCTCGGCCTGTACTCACATTGCATTTTTTCTTTAGTTATATCATTTTGTATTATTTTTAGTCGTTTGGGATGCAGTGACACGCAGTCAAATACTGTGCCAAACAGATCCACCACTTTTGACGCCCATAAAAGTCTGCATGCTGCAGGTATTAGGTTTCCTGAAGGTGCAGCTGGGGTTTGCGTTTTCAATAAACTATGACAGTTTGCATTCATTAAAAATGATTGACAAAAGAATGATTAATAATTTCATATGAAACAGTCCCTGAAAAGTGATGTTGCGTCTTCAGTTTCGGGCTCAGACGCGCTTTGCACTCACACTACAAGCGTACCGTGCCAAAGCCCAAGTGAACTGCGCTCTGGCACACCTCTTCCAACCGATTCAGAGCAGTCACACTTCTCAAACGAATCGGAAAACGCACCTGGGCACAGTTTGGATAGCACAAGGTGAGTGCACCCCTGCATTTTTATCATTTATATTTGATGACGATATCTGTGGGTGTCCAAAAATGCACCTTTTCGCTTATAATGTCTCATTGCTTATCGTCATAAATTAAAATAAAGACACATTACAGCTGAGCAGAATCCGTGGGACTCTGAAAAATAAACCCTAAAACTCTGTGAGGGGTGAGTTTACTAGCACATGACTTGATTTAACTATTTTGATCCGTTTATAAACTTCCTGTGTGAAAGCGAACCACACCAAGAAAAAAAATAAACATTGTACCAATTTGAAGTCCTTTTTCGGAACAAAACAATCAATCTACAGGTGTGAAAGCACCCTTAGTGGGTGCTTTCACACCTGTAGTACCTTTTCTTTGGTATAGCTTTTTTCAGCTGATTTTGTTCCGTTTTAATAAACCAACTGCTCTAAACCGCACCAGTTTAAACTAACCAAAATCCAGTCAAGTGAAAACATCCACATCAGTCTTTGGCTAGAAAAATGGTGCATTTTGATTGGTCATATTCATCGCGTGGGGAACTTATGTGCACAACATAGAGGTAAACAAAGAGCGGAGGAAAATTCAGCAGGTAGTATGAAGCAATTGAACATATATCTGTGAGGCTACAGACCTCCTCACAACTCCACGTTTGTCTGTGACCTGCAAAGTACTTTTTGCCTTTGGGTCGGTTCAAAATCGGTTCACGTTTTCACCACAAACTAATCGCTCCAGGGTTTGTTTAAAAGTGTACTGAGACCACCTTTTCCAGGAGGTCAAATGTACACTTGTTTGGTCCACTTTTGGTGTGCACCAGTGTACGATTGCCGCTCTCACACCTGCCCAAATGAACCACACCAAAAAGGCCAACAAACTCTGGTACGATTTAATTCAACTAAATGAGGCACCCATATTAATCTCACATAAAATACCAAGTGTGAAATCATTTTCATGACGGATAAAAACAAAGTGCAGTTTCCAACATTTGAGGTATATGTTGGAAATTGTACTTTTTTTATTCATCATGAAAATTATTTTCACTGGATTTACTGATTATTTGTAGCACAACATAACATATACTGCAACATAAAAACATAAAAAATTGCAAAGATAAAATAAATCAGTTATTAGACATGAGTTATTAGACTATTATGTTTAGAAATGTGTTGAAAAAATCTTCTCTCCATTAAACATAAATTGGGGGAAAATAAACAGGGGGGCTAATAATTCAGGGGGTTTAATAATTCAGACTTCAACTGTATGTTAAACGGTAGTTATGTGTGGGGGGAAAAGGAATAATATTTGCAATATAATATAATATCTCACTCACTGTAATGAATTTATGAGCTGGGATCCTCTCCTGGCCTTCAGCAATACTGTAAAACAGCAGGTCCTCCAAGCTGGGCAAAATGCCAGCCTTCCTTCTCCTGAAACCAGAGAGAAAAGTGCAATGACATTGAGAGATCTGACCTAAATCAACGGCGTCTACTGTGATTGTAGACTATGTCACAATGTATATTCATGAGATATAATATATTAAGCCTCAGGTGTATTTTAATTTAGAGTGCTCAAATACACTCTGAACTGCTTGAAGAGTTTAGTTAGCTGGCGTAAATTCAGAGAAATCGCATAATAAATTTTAACAGAGCCATGCAAGTAAGATTAGAATAACAAAGAAATCAAGTCAGTGAAGATTTAAAGAGTGCATGAATTAAACAGCAAAGAAAGTTTTTTGTTATTTATCTTTAGGAAATTACTGAAAGAAATGATATCATGTTACCATAATGATATAATGTGGCAATAAGATCATAACTGTACTGCGCATTTACACCATGGCCATATTCATCTATACGTTAACACACGAAAACAACATTAACATTATACTAGACACTGTAAAAAGCCCATTCCAAGCCACTAGACATTTGCGACAGGGTATTTGAGTGTCATAGAGTGTCAGAATGTTGTGGGACTACTATACAGGAGTTATTATGGATTATATATCGCTAATTTTAGCGGTTTTTATTTTAGCAGTTTTTTTTTTTAAGCATGACGGTAAAACACAAACGCTGTAATGAATGTGATAAAACATATGCTTGTTCGTTGTAAAAAATTTAATAATGACAAAAAAATACTAATTTGTGCATCTCCTGACTTCCATGTACAGACTTGCTGCCGCTGAACATGGTGTATTCTGGGAAATTATCTATTATATATTATTATTAGTATCATAATTATCAATGATCCAATGACTGTGGATCACTAATGAACTACTAATCGGCAGTCACAAGGACTACATATACTGTCACCACTCACACACACACCGCATCCTGTTAGTCCATAATTACACACACACAGCTGCGGGGTTCATCCCCATTGATGACTAGGACTATATACAGTTGAAGTCAGAATTATTAGCCCCTTTGAATTATTATCCCCCCTGTTTATTTTTTCCCCAATTTCTGTTTAACGGAGAGAAGATTTTTTTTAACAGATTTGTAAACATATTAGTTTTAATAACTGATTTATTTATTTTATCTTTGTCATGATGACAGTAAATAATATTTGACTAGATATTTTTCAAGACACTTCTATACAGCTTAAAGTGACATTTAAAGGTGTAACTAGGTAAATTAGGTTAACTAGGCAGGTTAGGGTAATTAGTTAAGTTATTGTATAACGATGGTTTGTTCTGTAGACTATTGAAAAAAAATATAGCTTAAAGGGGCTAATAATTTTGACCTTAAAATGGTTTTTAAAAAATGTATTTATTCTAGCCAAAATAAAACAAAAAATATTTTCTCAAGAAGAAAGAAATATTATCAGACATACTGTGAAAATTTTCTTGCTCTGTTAAACATCATTTGGGAAATATTTAAAATAGAAAAAAAAATTCAAAGAGGGGTTAATAATTCTGACTTCAACTGTAT
The DNA here is from genome assembly GCF_903798145.1 of Danio aesculapii. NCBI lineage: Eukaryota > Metazoa > Chordata > Actinopteri > Cypriniformes > Danionidae > Danio > Danio aesculapii. The sequence continues at coordinate 42,465,994 of NC_079443.1, forward strand.
ATTCGCTTGTTTCCCCTCTCTTTGTCGGTTGTGTTTTCTTTACTCCCATAATGGCTGTGTGTTCTCTTAATTGTTTTCTTATTGTCTTCCTCCTTCACACTACATGTCGGCTCGTAACAATTATTATTATTATTATTATTAATAATAATAATAATAATGGTTTCTTTAATCAATACAATCTAATTATTATTTTGTGAATTATTATTTTTTAACATTTTTATTTCTTTTTTTTATAATTTATGTAAAAAATACAAGGTCTGTTTATTGCTTTTTTAAAACTTGATGTCAACATACAGTGTGTTAACCATCTACAAAAGGTCATGTTACAGTCTTCTGCAATGCAAACATGCATTATGATTGCGCAATACTAGAGTCAAGATTCAATCTTGCCAAAGTCTATTAAGAGCTGACCAAAGTTAGCCGTTGCATTATCACATTTAGATGGCTTTGAGTCTAATGGAGCTCTGCGTAAGCAGCTGTGGCACTGAGCCAAAAATACCATTCACAACAGAGCCTGGGCAACAATACTGTATTTCCTGACATCCTATCAAACCATCACCACTCTCAAACATTTCCAGAACTACTACTTTTTACAGCTCGCCATTCATTTTCATACAGGTTATGTGATTTGATTAGATCTAATCTGAAGGACGGCGTGGGAATGATATTTTTACATGTTATATATATATATACACTGTACATATAAATTAAGATGAGTATTTGATTATTTGGGATCATCGTTTTAATCATTTGGGTTTGTTTGTTAGGATTGTGAAACAGAAAGGGAAGTTGTTGGGAAAGGATTGATAATGTGAAAGTGACAATTGAAAACAATATATATACTTACAGACAAACAAACAGCAGGCAGAGCAATGAGGGAGAGAAAAACATGCAGAATGAATGAGAAACATACAACAAACACATCAACCAAACTGTTCATAAAAACTGATGAAGTACAAATCAAACATACATGATGTAGCATGTATTAAATTCAACTCATGCTTGTTTGCATCAATTTTAAAAGAGAAGTTGATATTTTATTCATTTTATTTATCACTAAATGCGACATTTCTAATGTTATATTTATATTTTTAAATATATTGTGAAAAATAGTCATTAGAATTTTTTATAATATTAATAACTATATATTTTGACCAAGTATTAATTATATATATATATATATATATATATATATATATATATATATATATATATATATATATATATATATATATATATATATATATATATATATATATATATATATATATATATATATATATATAATTATGATTTTTTTAATACAACATTACAATATTTGACCCCAAAACTTTTGAACAATAGTGCAATTCTGTTTTTGGCTTTATCACAAAACTAAGGAATGTTAAAAATTGCTTTAACACTGATTAAATCAGAGAATTATTATGTATTTTACAGGTATTTGGTGTTAATATGCTGACACCATTTTCTGTAATAAACACTTTCCCAAAAAATGCATCTAAATATTCATGTAAGAGAGCCATAAGTGAAAACGTAAAAAAAACTAAATTAAATTTAAATAAAAAAAAATCGTAATAAGCCGATTCTGCATTTAAATGAATTAGAAACTAAATCATTTAGAAGAATGACAGAAGCATGTCCGACATGTACGTATGCTGCTAAATTCACTTAATTTCAACAAAGATGGAAAAAAACATATGTATTTTAAAAGCAGACAGGGTGACAATTATGTGATGCGTGGACACTGACTACAGCAGAACTATATTTCACCATTACAGCAAGATAGGTGGAAGCTTGTAGCTTATGTTCTGCAAAGCAGACCGTGAATGAAAGTAAACTACTGTTGCAAATGATCAAATCTTTGTGAACCACTACGTTTTAAAGCAACTTCTCTGTAGTGGCTCTGAACTAAAAGCAATTCCAGATTCAATTCCAAATATCCTTCTTATAAACATTTTGGCTTTGAAGAGACAAACAAAAAAATGAAATTGCTCTTTTTTGTAATACGAACTAATAGTTTTTTTACTGCTCTTTGTAAGCCATTTCAATCAAAGCTCGTTCATCCTGAATATAACTTATAAAGTAAATAATTTTTAAGACTGCAGCACTGTCATACATAGACTCCAATCATAAACAAAAGCACAGAAAACAAGGGAACAATGTAGGTCAAGAATTGTTTTTAAATTAAATCGTGACTCCCAATCAGAATCGGATTGTGAAGTCCCTAAAGATTCCCACCTCTAGTCATTAAGTTAAAAAAATCCTTTAACTAAGGACAGAAATTCTATTTGAAATAAGGTCACTCGAAGCGTAGTCAACAACCTGGGATATGTGATACCAAATCAATTGTGTGCTTCTCAGAATTGCTTATCAGCTTGTGCTAGAAAGAGCAAGCCTGTGCTTATGTCTATCAAAAGCAAAAGACCTGCAAATAGAAATGAGTGTTTCTCATCTGCGCTGGACCTTTGGGATCTAATTAACACCAGAGGTCTTCAGCGTTATAAAATCACACGTCTCACTGACACTGGCCCGTTTTCCTCTTCGTCTCTGTGATATTTGTGCGACCATACAGATTCCAGGGATTCTCAGAGAGCCTGATAGCTCATCGCCCTCCTGCAGACTTAATAAAACAAACATTACGCGCTTATTCACACAGCACTGGCGGTTCACAGAAGAGAAGCCAAGCAGGAATCCAAAAACCAGACTGTGCAGACCATGACCTCACAGCAGGGATTGTGGCGTTATTCTAAAGCAGCACAAATATATATAAAAAAAACATTTAATAAAAAATAAAATAAATTAATAAAAAAAAAATTATTTTCTACATGGATATAAAAACCTTTGCCTTCATGCCTTCTTGATGTCGGGGGGCTTTTTTTAGTTTATTCATAGCAATTTGCATATTGTATTTTAATATTATTAGTAGTAGTATTATTTATTATATGTATATTTATATCTGATTTAATAAATACAAGTTTAGATTTGTCCACCTGTCGGGTTTTGTAGACATATGCATCACCATATGGGGCATAGGACGCGTGTTTGGTTATAACTCTTCTTATTAACCACACTTCATTATTATTGTTAATTTATTAATTTGCTGAAAATTAGAACTGAATTTTTAAATAGTTTTGAAACAAACCTTTGTCCTTAAACAAAATTAAATATGTAGGCTGATGGATGTCTTCAGTGGAGTGTGTACAAAACCATATCTTCATCCACGAAAGTAAAGGAGTAAAGTAAAGCGTAAAAGTAAAGTAAAGAGAAAGTAAAGAGGCTGAACGGAGGAGGCTTGTTCTTTATCCTCGCTGTAGATGGTCTGTTAAACTGTTTTCTTGCTACTGAAGCAGTTAGTTCCACCATGTAAATAGCAAATGCGCCATGAAAAAAAGTAGAGCCCTTTAAATTAAAAATGTAATTAATAAATTAATTACGGTATTATTAATCATTTTCAAATAAGACTATAAAATTCTGAACACAGCCAAATATATGTGGGTGGAACCAATAAATCAGTAACCGATAATTACCATTATGTTTGACTAATACATTAATAATCAATTGTTTACTGGCAAGAGGGTGTGACCAAGACTGAAACAAAAAGTAGAGCATAAAAACACACCCAGTGAATTATTTAATCCAGGACGATGACATAGTTTGCAGCAAATTATTTAAAACATTCAAAGGCCTCAATACTTTATATTTTGTTCATATTTCATAAACAAAGCACACAAGATGATGCAATGATACAGAGCAAACACAAAGGTCATGTTGCCCTAGTTTACAACAATACAATAAAGGGTGTATACTGACAAAAAAAAATACATATCTCTATTTTATGAGCGAATGTCACAAATAATGATAATTCATCCATAATTTGCAAGGTGTGGTTACTGAGCTGGTTTCAGGCTGGTTTAGGCCTGTCATGGATACAGTAAATCAATATGACAGTAAAATGATTCATTCAAAACAATCATTGATTAATCAACACACATACTGTACAAACACAAACATGTTTGATGCCCTTCCAGCTGCAACCCAGTACTGGGAAACACCCACACACTCTCACATGCACACTCATAAACTATGGCCAATTTAGCTTATTCAATTCACCTATAGTGCATGTCTTGGACCAGGAGGAAACCCACGCGAACATGGGGAGAACATGCAAATTCTACACAGAAATGCCAACTGACACAGCGACCTTATTGCTGTGAGGCGACAATGCTAACCACTGAGCCATCGTGTCCCAATAGAAACACAAACACTGGCTCAAAAGATTAATTCAGGAATTATATATACACCAGTGTTCAGTGTTCCAGTGAAGCGAAAATGCTAATAATTTGTTATTAAATTGTTGCATAAAATCATTCACTTGCATAAAAGTTGCATAAAATCAAATGCATTCAGGGCACATGTGCTGATATTGTGATATTACTTCACTACAGTACATTATGTTTTATAAACCTACAAAAACAAGTCATACAGGGGTATTTTTGCTTTCATCATAACTTGAATTAGCTGTGTTAATGTATGAGTGTCATTTTCAACACAGGCTCATTCTGAAAACGTACCAGTAGGCTTGGGCGGTAATATGGTAATATGGTATACTGCGGGATCTAAAAATAGCAACGTATCAGTTTCATATCAGTTTTATACTGCCATTAAAAACAATACACTTATATAGGAGACAAGTATTAAATATTAAATGTTATTTATTTAATGCCTAAAAATGCGTGCGGAGGAGAGAGAGAGAGGTGAGGAAAGATGGCGACAACACAACCTCTGCAGTTTGGCAGTATTTCGGGTTTCGACCAAACGAGAAGGGAGACGTGGTATATACGAACTAGAAGTCTGCATTCCCGCTGCTGTACTGCGGGAGCCGCGGGACCCGACCAGATTTCTTGCGGTGCGGGAATAAATTTCCAAATAAAGTGCGGGAGCGGTCGGTAACTCTGGTGTAATTTAAATGGAAGCGGGGTTACTATTGCTCCCGAGGGAGCGAGCACGCGCACATCTGCCTGGATGCTGTTATGTGTGTGTGTATGCAGATGAATGAGACAGAGCGTGATGCTGTGTATTGCTTATTTGGTGCTGTCTATGTGTGTGTGTATGTGTGTGAATGAGAGAGAGAGCATGATGCTGTGCATCGCTGGCTTGGTGTTGTCTATGTGTGTGTGTGTGTGTGTGTGTGTGTGTGTGAATGAGTGAGAGCGTGGTGCTGTGTGCAAACAGGTGACCGTGAACCTAAGGTTGCTAACACGGTATTCAGTTTCTGTATGGTTTAGGCACAAGCCAACAGTTTGGTGACGGTGTCTGAGCCTTACATCATAATTTTTTTTTATGCACGGTAATACCTTATACCGAGGTAAAATAGGGAGGAGGTTTCAGTATCAAAATTTGGAAACCGGTCAAGCCTACGTACCACTATATATGTCTGTGGAGATCGTCGTCTGGTGAAGAACGGTTCCAGAAAGCGGGTAAGACAAAAACAGAAGCCAAAAAATAAAAAAAAGGAGTAAATAACAGAGTGAGAATGTGGTAAAACAAATGGCTTTTTTTTCTGGATTGCTTTTTTAAAATTTGTTGCTTGGGTTTGGGGAAGTGGGCGAGCGGGTCAATTTGTGCTTTTAAAATACTATTGGTTGGGTTTAGGGAAGGAGGAGGGTGGGTCAGTCGTTTGGTCAGTCATTCAGTCAGTCAAACAGTCAGTCGACACCGGCCTCTGGTCGATTTACGTGAGAACAGCCGGCATGAATGGCACTCGCGATAGAAATTTGAGATCTCAAAAACAAAAACTCCAAAAAAAACAGCACTTGGGATGTATTTGGTGCACTCCAGAAATGTATATAGAGGTGTGAACCTACACTGGTCTCACGGTTCGTTTACGATTATCATGCCATCGATTTGGTTCAATTCGATATCTCGGTGCATCACGGTGCACCGAAAAAACAATTAATTTTGACACCCCTCGTATATAGAGATACATTTTCGGAATGAGTCTGGGTTGGTCATTTTAACTGCATTCTAGTAGGTTTCATCATGTGGTCAGTGCTTTTGGACTGTCAAGATGTGTGTTTTATTCGCAAAACTGATGACAATGTCAGCTTATTGATTGTTAAAATAAAATAAAAATATGATATACAGTAGAAGACAAAATGATCATCATTCCTCTGAAATTGTATTTCTTTTTCAAATATTTCCTAGGTGATGAGAGGAAAAAAATGCAACATTTTTAAACATAATAGTTTTAATTAACTAATTTATAATAAAAAATTTTTTGTCTTTGCCATGATGACAATACATAATATTTTACGAGTTATTTTGTAAGATACTAGTATTCATCTTTAAGTGACATTTAAATGCTTAACTAGATTAATTAGGTTAACTAGGCAAGTTAAGTTAATTCGGCAAGTCATTTGTCAACAGTAGTTTGTTCTGTAGCCAATCTGAAAAAAAAAATCTAAAATATTGACCTTTAAATTACTTAATTATTATTTTTTCCCAGCCAAACTAAAAGAAATAAGACTTTCTCCAGAGGAAAAACATAACAGGAATAACTGTGAAAAATTGCTTTGCTCTTTTCAACATGACTTGTATTTGGGAAATTTCACAGGAGGGCTAATACTTTTATTTTGTCTTCAAATGTATATAATCATAGACAATAAATATTGCATGCTCTTACAATACAACACCTTCGCCTTTTGGTGGTTTTCTTCAGGTCAAGTGAGTGCACCACACAGCACTAAGTTTAACAGTTGTTTATTAGGCTTAAGGCTTGATCCTCATTAAAGGAGACTGTGACCCTCAGAGTTTGTTAAACGTCCCGGTGGAATTAACGGAAACTGGACGCTATTTATGACTTGTGTTCTTCCTGCCTATGAACTTCCATCCACAATCCTGATCCTCAATCCAAAGAACAGGAGATCCTGATTTCAGTGTGTAATAAAGTATACACGAGAGAGTAAACTAATAATAAATTTTCCTGACAAAAATGGCCCTTTATCTGAATGAGCAACATACTACTGGCAGTAAAACAATCCTCAATAGAGCCATCAGATGCCCAGCCAACTGCTGTACGTAAGGGAAGTTGAACAATACCAATATCCATGATGAATTTCTTCTTCTACAGACCTCAGGAAACACGACAAGTTTTATTTCAGAACTGCAAACTTAATCATAATTTTGTTACAAAGCAACATCTTTACAAGTTTAAAAACAGTTTTTCCTTACATAGATGAAGTACTACCAATTAGGGTCGTCAAAGGTAGAGTTCGGTACCTATCGGTAATGACATTTAAAAACACCGTTCTTAAACACTGCTGACTGGCCATCGCTGATTGGCTCTGAAGTTCATCGGTTCAATGCTGTTCACCAAGTGCAAACACAGATACACGGACACTAGAGCATTTCAAAGTCACATCGATCAGCTGGTCTGTCTTTGAGCTGACACATGAGTGATCCGCTGATGGATCGTCCATGTATCTGTGCTTGCACTTGGTGAACAGCGATGAAGAGTGGTGAACTGATGACCTTCATGGCCAATCACAGTCACTTCTATTGAGCACGTGAACACAATGGCCACATGCTCAAATGGACATTTTTAAAATTTCACTACCGATTGGTACCGAACTTGATATTTTTGACAACCCTACGCACGTCACGATTTTGCCAAGTCCGATGTGATCCTGGATTAACATCTATATTGATTCTGGATCATCATTTTTGTTCAAAAATGTAATCCATACCTATTCCATACCCCTAAACTCAACCATAACTGTAAGTTATTCCCAAAATCAGAGGGGAATAATAGTTGGATAACAATCATGTAGATTAGATTGTTATCCTAACTGTAAGCCTAAACTTAACATAAACTGTAAAAGCATCCCTTAATTCTGATTGGAGTGTTGTTCCAGAATTAACATAGATGTTAATCCTGGAACATGTCCTACTTGGTGAAATCAGGTTGGCTTAACCCTACTACCAATAAAGCTGCTGTGTAAATTATGTTCAACTGGCAGTGAAGACTGGAGCTTCTGAGTTAGCTTCTGTGTAAAGGACCAGTCTCGACTGCAATATTACAGAGCTGTGTCAATTGCCATATGAAGCTCTCTGTAGAGGACTGAGGAAACTTCTGCTGCACCTCTGTGGGGCCCTTGGGGTAGAGAGAGGAGAGCAGTCGCTGCAGGTTTCAGGTGTCAGATGACTGTACTGCACCTGCCTGATAGACTAGAGTGTGCTGGCAGATCAGCCTGTCAGATAATAACTATAATTGCAGGTATCATATCTTCATGTTCATTCACCTTTTGAGCTGCTAATCCCAGCAATTTGTTGGCAATTTGGGAGATTTGTTTCTACTGATATGCCAGACAGCCAATGACTGATAGAGACTGTATGCTATCATGCAAAACAGTAAGCAACAGTCTAAGCTATCCAACTGATTTTAAAAGTACATATCATGGCATAAAGAAGGACATGTGACAAAATGATCCCACAGCTGACCTGGAGAAGTGACCGTAGCACTAATATTCCATTGGTTAGCTTGTACTAGCAATCACCCATAACACTTCAGAAAATGCATAGCTAATAAAGTAAAAAGGACCCAGTAAGCAGAAAAACAAACTCAACAGCAATGGAAACTAATCTAGCATAACTCATTTTGTTTGGAAGTCATCAAAAACAAGTATGCAGAGATCACACCACAAGCACAGCATCACTTGGTCTCGTTTACTCGCGGTATGTTTTTCACCTTGTGAAGTTTCCTGCTCCAGTTAAATTATTTGAACTTGTCTGGTAGAAGGGATTAAAGCAAATTCCACACTATCATGGCAAATATGCTTTGTAAATTGTGTTGCCCAATTTGCATTGACTTTGTATTATATCGAAATGTAGTGCCGAAATACTTTCGCTTTTGGTGTTAACCCAGATATAAAATAAATAAAATTTCTCATATTAAACATAGCAGTATCATATTTTTTCTCACATTGTCTCAAATCGTTCATTTAAAACCCTTTAGGCCCTCCTTTCCAAAAGCCTACTCTGCTCTGATTGGTCAAATCAAGGTCCAGTCTGTTGTGATTGGTTTGCTGCTTACAATACAGTTTGGAAAGCAAAAATCGATTACCATTCTGAATTTTAGCTATGAGTATTACTCTGAGCTAGTATAAACAGTGACACATAACATTGAAAATGGTATCATTTTATAATATCAACACAACCCTGTTGAACACAAATGGTACAAATATTTTTTTAAAAGTAGCTGATCACTTCGAATCAGGACAAATAGGACAATTATCACTGGTGATTTTATAACATCCACAACTCACCATTTGAAAACACATGCAAAACAGTGCACCTGTGCAAATCTGTCATAAACTTACAAAGGATTGTGCAGGAAGAAAGACAGTATTTATTCAATTCAATTCAATTCAATTCACCTTTACTTGTATAGCGCTTTTACAATGTAGATTGTGTCAAAGCAGCTTCACATAAAAGATCATAGTAAATTGAAACAGTGTAGTTCAGTTTTTAAAGTTTAAGTTCAGTTCAGTTTAGCTCAGTTCAGTGTGGTTTAATAATCACTAAAACTTCACCAATTGGTGAAAGTGAAGAAAAAAAAATAAAAATCTTGAGAGAGCCAGGCTCAGATTTACCAATGAACTTAAGGCAGTTCTGGTTTTAGGGCTGTACAATATGATGATGTTTAAATAAAAATAAAATTCTAATATTTCATATTATATGTTTCATCCTGAGAAAGTTCAATGTACCACGTTTACACTGGATTTTATTGTGCAATATGTATTATTTTATGTTGGACCTGTAATCATTAGTTTTCATTAGTTTATCATTAGTCTATAATCATTAGTTTACAAATATTAAGAAATATGATCACATATGAATGAGTTAGTTTCTGGGTATATACTTTAAAATGTAAAAAAGAAATCATTATACATGTGGTCTATATATATATATATATATATATATATATATATATATATATATATATATATATATATATATATATATAAACTATTAATTGTTTGAATTTACAGATCACTATCAGGATTTGAGATGACTTTTTGGTCATTTTATATTTATTTATCGTGCACTTTTATAGCCCCGTTCACACATACAGTGTGTCATGTGTGACAGGCCCTTTTTAAAAATACCCATAAATTCGTTCCGGCAATTTTCCGGAAAGGGAACATTGTAACATTACCGGTAATTTGCCGGAATGCTGCTCTGTGTGAACGCAAAAGGAAAATTGACAGAAAGAGCGCATTCACACTTACAACGCGCTGATGTAAAAAAAAAAAACTGGAAAAATGATCGATAAAATGCTTATGATAAACCTCTGTTTGTTTACCTTCAAGCCCTGTTTCAGTTGCTTGACACGTGTGCACATTAAGCAGCCGGTGAGCACCAGCACACACACATATTATGAACATCTCCACATCTGAAAGTGTTTCTCTATATGATTATATCAAAGTTGTTCACAATACTTATTCATCCACAAAATTTGTAAAGTAGTCAAATGTGTAAACATTTAGCTGTGGTTCGCGGTTCTACCTTTGGATGTCTCTGGGACAAACATCTGCATGAATGCTAATGCTTTAGATAAAAGTGAGACCATCAACAAAAGCCCGACCACTTCTGTGTTTGCAAATACAAGCGCAGACGTTTAGAACTCATTTCTGGTTAATAATGTCAGAATTTGTCAGTATTTTTAAATGGATGTGTGAACGTTGTTTTCCTGAAAAATTCCAGAATGTCCTTGCCTGTGTGAACAACGCTTTTATGAATTCACCGGTAAAGTCATAGTTTTTTCTGGTACGACTGTATGAAAGGGGTTTAATATCTGAAGCCCCAGACCTTTTACAAACTGCTACAACACACACTTTGCAAAAGGTTACACTGTCAAAGCATAATAGGGCACTTTAAATCTAGTTTGCAACTGCAAATGTGTCCACCTATTAGAGATGCCACAATTCTCAATATAATATTGAACCATTCGGTACGACATCCACAGTTCAATACACGCTTGTGAATTGCGTTTTTTTTTCGATTTTGCGTTTAAATAATTAATGTGCATTTTATTTCTCCCCGAATTGACTGTGTGTGCCTGTAAGTCTACGAGCTGAGATGAAGAAACTCCTCCCTGCGAGTAAATATTCAATCACTATGCTCTACAGTTAGGTGGCGCTCAACCATTAATCCACACTTTAACATGGCGAGCGGTGGTGAAGTGAGGCAACAGTACGAGGAAGCACCGGCGTCTTTCAAATCTGCGGTGTGAGGACATTTCGGTTTTTGCCGTTGAGTATAATGCCAATGACAGAAAAAAACGGTGAACAAAAAATGACTGTGTGCAAGCATTGTTTTACACGTATAACCATGACTGCACATCTGCGGCGCCATCACCCAGCAATATCACTGTCTGGAGGCAGAATAGCAGAGAAGGTAATAAACTCCTCCAAAAACAACAATCCCTCGCTGAATGCTTCCAGCAAACATACCCAACTGGTTCTGAGATAGGGTTTGGCCGATAGACGATGCCATCGTCCATCGCCGATGGCCAATAGACAACACAATGCTGAGTCGGCATCACCGATCCTCCGCCCCGCCCCCGTCGCAAACCAGCTCGCGAAAAATACACACTTAGGCCCCGTTTACACTAATAGGTCTTAGTTTTTAAATGGCATTTTAGAACGAAAATGATCCACATCCACACAGGTGTTTCATCTTGCATTTCTGAACAGCCCTCCGTCCACTGAAAAGGCAGAGACACACAGCCATACATGCTGTAATGCACTCGTCTGAGCTCCAGAGAGCAGTGCACATCAGACAGGTCATCAAGGATGTACCGCTGGATCGCGTCTCAAAATAGTTGTTAAACGTGATATTTAATTAATCTAGTCTCTATCTAACGACTCTTCGGTCTTTTGAATCTATCAGGTAACGTGTCACAGAGTCAGTACACTGCTTCAATCTTTCACTTTCACACTTGTACTTAGTAATTTTAGTGAAAACCTTAGACACTGTTGGTTGGCACCTTTTTTTACCGACCAAGTTTGTCGACGCCATAATTATGACACAGATCACTCTGCCTATTCATGCCAGAGTCCAGCGGCAAAAGTGATTGACAGATGGTAATTTGTGTGTAACTTATCTTTATTTATTTATGATTTGGTTATGGGTAAAACAAAGACCATGCGGGTCAGATAGTTGGTAGGCTACAAATAATAATTCGTTATGAATTCAATAACTATTCATAAATAATTAATTCACCTCCACCCACGACGACGATGCCATCGTCCATCGCGATGTTTCACATTAGACATCATACGATGCTTGGTCGGCATCGCCCAACCCTATTCCGAGACATGCATAAAAATAACAAAGGCAGTGAGGGTGTTCATTGCTAAAGATTTCCAGCCGTTTTCGGTGATTGGAGATTCGGGCTTTTGTCATCTTAAAAAAGCACTCGATCCGAGTTACAGACTACCATCTTGCACTTTTTTCAGCCCCGAGGTAATTAAGATGGGAGATGAGATTTATGTTTACTGAAGTACAAATATGTTTATTTGAAACGGTCAATTTACGTTTATTAACTTCACATGTATGTTTATTTTCAAAATTTAGGATTTTATTTGTTCCCCAGTTTGTACACAGGCAACCAGCAGCTGAGATTTCAGTGGTAATTTTTTATACAGTAAACTAGGAACTAGTGTACTTTTTTTGGCTTTTAAGTCAAACAAAGGTGTATTGCAATAAATTGTTTTAATTTTTTTTTTCTCCTTAACCTCTTACCGTTCCTATTGCCTAAGCATAGAATAACAAAAACAAATGTGTCAAGCTATCAGAACTAAACCGAACCTGGCCGAATCCTGGACAACTACTGCGATGGTCATGGAAGAGTGGAGAACATGAGACTGTTTCCTATGACGCTCCAGAGACAGACGAGTCTTCGCTGAGGCCAGCTTCCAGCCTCCGCCACTGAGACTGCAGCTCTGCACAAGACGTTTGGCCAGCGGAGAAATTAAAATGGTCGTGCCCAACTGAGCCTGGTTTCTCTCAAGGTTTTTTTTCTTCACTTCCGCCTTTAGTGAAGTTTTTTTTCCCTCTCCGCTGTCGCCACTGGCTTGCATGGTTCAGGATCTGTAGAGCCGCGCATCGTTGGATTTGCTCTTCAGTGTTTGGACTCTCAGTAGTGATTATTAAACCACACTGAACTGAGCTAAACTGAACTGAACTTAAACACTACAAACTTAACTACACTGTTCCTATTTACTGTGACCTTTTATGTGAAGCTGCTTTGACACAATCTACATTGTATAAGCGCTATACAAATAAAGGTGAATTGAAAAAAAATTGAATTGAACCGAAAACCGTGTTAAAAAAACGCGGTATGTATTGTACCGTAGGCTAACTGTATTGTTGCATCCCTACCACCTATAATTGTAAACAATGCAGAAGATGAGATCAATATTGAATAAAACTACATATGTTTTGAGGCCAGATGGAGCCATGTTTGACAGCTTTTAGAAAAATCTTCACTGGTTTGGAAAACAAGTACACTGGAGGACAAATACAAGAGCTCAGTCAATTTTTCACACTCTGTCGCCTTGAACACATTATTCTGAACAGTCGGAGAGAGCTTGAGCGCACCTATTTAACTCATTAGACAGGAGGTCATCATCAGCAGTGAATCAAATGCCCACGGGTGGCTGTTAAACAACAAACGGCCATAACTCTGCAGTGAAAGTAAGACAGAGATTCTAATAAATACTCAATAAAAGGTGTACTTTAATCATCAGGCGCATGGATAATGCTAAACTGCACACAGACCATATGTTTTGGCGTCCATCATTCTGTTATTTTTAGGCCACAGGGTTAGCATTTAACCCTTGCTGCCTCAGAGATTCTCACTGACCCCATGTTTAGTTATTTCAACCTCCTGGAGTTAGATGATGCCTGTCATACTAAAGGATTCATGCATCATGTTACAAACACGGAGAGACACAAACATAGATCCTGACATCTTTAGAGTTCTCACATATAAACGTTTCGTACACACAAAAAGGCAAAAAGGGATGTGGAAACATGCGTATGCTACTTCCCACGCAACGTATAAAAAACAAGCTTGACAGGACAATGCGCAGCATTGAACAAAGTTGACTTAATTGAACCACTTTAAATCATCATATGATGGAAAGTTTCTACTAGGGCTGCACAATATATCGTTTCAGCATCGATATCGCAATGTGTGTATTTGCAATCATCACATCGTTCGCAGGATCTGCAATGTAGAGTCAGGATTATGGTTGGCCAGAAGCCACAGTTGAAATAACATGAGATTTAAGGTTACAATCTGCAGTAACTGCAGAAATTGTATCATTTGCATGTATATTTAAGGTCTTTGACTGTAAGCATTTCAAGCCAGTTTAAAGCAGTCAGTGACTTTTCTTTTATAATGTTTGCAACTTTAAAAATATTAATTGTATTTATGTATATACACGACTATACAGTGTTATTTTACATTTGATAATTCAATTTATGTACCTGAATATTTCTAGACTCCCAAAAAATATCAAGCACTGTTCATTTTATTTGTATCTTTGCTACTGTATTTATCAATGCTTGTCATTTGGCTTATTACATTTTATGCACAAAATGATCTCAAATAATCTAAAATGACAAATTCTTTTTAAAGAGCCATTCAAGTCAACTGGTGGGGAAATTATACTTCGCAATATGCATGGCAGAAAAATAAAATATTGCAATGTCAGTTTTTTTTTACAATACCATACAGCCCTACTTTCTACACAGAGTTTTATAAATGAGACCCTAGAACTTCATGTTAATCACACATGGTATAACAAAATGTGTACATGCATGAACGTCACTGAAAATTACTTACATTTTACTTAAATAAGTGTTCACTATGTGTGTGTTATGAAACCAAGAGAGCCACCTGTAGGCATCTTCTAATTTAAACAAGTGGCCAATTTGAAAAGATAGCCAGCGAATGTATGAATCACAAAAACCCTAATGCCAATAGAAGACCATTCACGGATCACTCCACAAGAGCCAATCTATCAGAGGTGGAGAACAGCACAAAGGCTTTCTGGGATCCCCATGAGATAAACTGACACTCGACAAATCAATAAAAGAAATGTGTACTGACCTTTACAAGGTCTTGCTAAAAATAGGGATGCCTAAAAACAGCAGAATGAACCGCCAACTTATCCAGAATATTTTTTATGCAGTGGATGCCCTTCCAGCTGCAACCCATCACTGGGAAACATCCATACACACATACACTACGAACAATTTAGCTTACCCAATTCACCTATAGCGCATGTCTAGACTGTGGGGGAATCCAGAGCACACAATCACGGGGAGAACATGCATACTCCACACAGAAATGCCAACTGACCGAGCCGAGGCTTTAACCAGCGACCTTCTTGCTGTGAGGCGATCGTGCTACCCACTGCGCCACTGAGACTCTGATTATTATCAAAATATAATTTATACTAAATGTAATGGAGGCAAATTAAAAGATCATATTTTTCAGAACAGAATTGTATTGCCATGTAATGTAACATCACAATAACAATTAACAAAAAAGAGAGATAAATCAAATATCAATGATTGTTTAAATGAAAATCAAGTTAAATATGGGTTTGTTTATATACAGTAAAGGGAAAGTGCACACTATTTTAGACACTCTTAGCAGTTAAATGCACTACACATTAGTATCATATTCTTTATCAGACCAATTCTACATCAAGTATCACTCTCACACCTTCATTATAACCTGTTAGTCTTGTTGTCAAGGCAACAGCAGTTCTGTGAATCTCTAAGAGTCTGTGACAGCATGTGTCTGTTTCAGCACCAAACCAGCAGCTGGTGGCCTCACTTTACCCATAAGATCACCAGCAGACTGATGAAATTTACATTCACCTCTCCACTCAACATTAAAAATACACCCAGTATCCCTATGCCAATTCAACAATCAATATGTAATTTCCATAGGAATGCAGCATTGATTGCTTCAAAATGAAAGTGTCAGCTTGCCATTAACTGAGATTAAATCGGCAAAAACATATGTAGTGACCACTTTGAGTTAAAATGGCTTGTTTAGAGACATTGAATTATATTTAATCAATGACATATATCATTGATAACTACATCAATACAGAGTAAGTTACTATTTTGTAGAGAGGGGTCAAAATGACAATGGCTATTGAAGATTTGGCAATCTGAAATGTGTCAATAGTGACAGTTCAAAAATCAGTAAAATACCTTTTTTTTTATTCTGAAGCTTGTCCTTAACGCAATAAATATTAAAGATATTTTACTGTCTTTTTAGGTTAATTCTGGTTCTTTTCCAGAGTTATAGAGATTTTATTGTGGCCACATGAGTAAATAGTTAAAATGCATCTATTTTCATAGTTTAAAAACCAAATGTGTGTCAGTTTGACTGTCTGAAGAACTAATAATGAATTGTTTCTTCGATGCACCGCAATGCAGATGCAGATAATTCGATATTAGTTCGGTAATAGATCATAACCAGTTATTACATACTGAGATCAATTTCATATGCTCTATGTCATAAAGGGAGGCAAGCGCAAGTATTTACAATGCTCCTACTACTTAAAGTACACAATTCACTGCTTGGAGCCCTAATTTCATTGCTAGGGAGAAAACAGCAATATATGTAAATCCAGGCACAAGGGTTTCTGCAGAGTGAGTTTTCTCCACCTTGTCTATCATAGATCAGCTGATCAACATAGCCGTTCTTCAGTGTCCGTGCCATTGCTCGGTGAAGCGCTGACCGTTAGAGCCAATCACAGCCCTTTCAGTTGAACACGTGAACACAACGGCTAATCATAGGCAATCAAGAACTTGCTCGACAACCCTCAAAAAGCAAGCATGATAATGATTTTTTTGGTGTATTTGCTCTAAATGTCTTCTGTGCCCATACTTGAGTTTTGTATGATAGTGTACAGTCAAAAAGTGTGTTTAGGTAAAATTAAAGGTACAGTTCATATTAGGGCTAGGCGATAAAACGGTATTGGATTTTATTGACAGTATAATATTGTCAATAATGATTAAAAAAAATAGTTCAGTATGAAGTGCTATAGTTTTATTAAAATGTGGTTGTGGAGCGCATGGTTTGGAAGGCATGCCAATAAGCTTATTTGAACAATGATCGTTGCCTCCTTTACTTGAAAGCTCAGATTTGATTATCATAATTTGTTTTGTTTACGGCAGAAACTGCATAATCCAAATGTATGGAAATTCTATTTTTTTAATTTATAAACAAAACAATTATCTGTACACATAGCTAGGACCGTACAGCAGTTTGTGTAATCCTCATTAATGCAACATGTTACCTATTAGTCCAAGTCCAACAAGTCACTAAACAAGATTATACGTCATGAACCTCTTTATGCCATCTGAACAAATGCCCAGTGTTTCATTAACAGAATAGCAAAGAAAGGCTAAAACTCTTCTGAATAATGCTGATAACCCACATCTCTTCACTTTGTCTAACACAAAGCAGACAGTCTGGAAAACCACAGTCATCATGAGACAGGATGGCATCCGTGAGAGGATGATCAAGCTCTCGATTAAAGTCTCTCTGCAGGGACAGCACGAGCCTTCTGCGTCATCTTATAAATAATCCATATGGACAGACGAGCGATGAGTCACGCACACTGTGTGAGCCACAGGGAAACAGAAGAGTGAGGGAAAGATCAATAATACTGCCAGGGAGTGTTTTTTTTTAAATACATACATCTAGAAACGGGATCATTTGTTAATAAGAGAAAAGGAGTCCCTGACAACACTGTGGAAGAGTTTTAATGATCTGCCCATGTGCTCGTGGCCTGTTTGCGGAAGTACATTATTGACATTCCACAGCTGCCACATGTATGGTGTCATAATCTAGCAGCTGATAAGAGCCGCCGCCACTGCCACTCCCTTCTCCAACTCCACACAGTAAACATTCATAACGGTTTTATTTTGATTCATCCCTGTGACTTGTCGTTCAGCAAAAATAATGTTTCACAATTTTACTATGGCTGCCTGACATGGACCCTTTTCACAAGAAGGTCATCAGCAACTTAAATACTCGAAAGTTTTTATTAATTTGATTTTTAAAAACATATTAACATTTATTTGTATTTACATATGTATTATATCACCTTTGCATCAAATTACAAAAAACAAATCAAAGCTTATGCAAGGTGTTTCTAATGCATTGTCTATGAACAGTAGGGTTGCATGGTTTACCGGTACTATGGTAGTATCGTGATACTATGGCTCCAAAATACTGGTGGTATTACTACTGGCTCCAGCCAATAGCAGAACAGCAATTATTGGGAGGTGGGATAAAGATAATAAGGCCCTATCTGATTGGTCAAATTTAGATGAACAACCAATAAATAAATAAAAATGTACTGGATATTAATAATATTGCATATACTATTACTGTAATCACGATAAATTGGTGATATATTGTGCAGCCCAAAGTTTGATGATTATGTAGGGAAGTTTATCTGCGTAGCATATAATAAACAAATTACACGCATGAATACAATAGACTAAAGTTAAAACTAAAATAAACAGTGCTTTTCTGAGGAGTCGTACAGTATTCAGACACAGAATTTGAATAATCAAATGTAAAATATCAAAATATCAAGCAATGGTAGGTTATTCATTCGTTTTCCTTTGGTTTAGTCCCTTTATTTTTCAGTGGTCACCACAGCGGAACGAACCGTCAACTTATCCAGCATATGTTTTACGCAGTGGATGCCCTTCCAGCTGCAACCCAGTACTGGGAAACATATACACTCACATACACACTCATACACTACGGCCAATTTAGCTTATTCAATTCACCTATAGCACATGTCTTTGGACTGTGGGGTAAACCAAAGCACCCTGAGGAAACCCACAAAAAAAAACAAGGGGAAAACATGCAAATCCACTCAGAAATGCCAACTGACCCAGCAACCTTCTTGCTGTGAGGCGACAGTGCTAAACACTGAGCCACCGTGACACCCAATGGAAGGTTATTTAAACCCAAATTTGGGTGAAATTTGGACTAACCCAAACAACAGGGTTAAATTTGATCATATTAATTTAATTTAAAAAAAAAAAAACAGAAGTTGGGTTAGTCCCTATTACACTCAGAATTGGGTTGAAATAACCCTGAGTTTTTTAGAGTGTAAAGCTAAAAACAATATTATTTCTTGTGTTTTCAATCTCTCTTAAAATGCTTAATAGTCACAGGTCTTGAAAACACATGGAAATGATCTACTTTCACTACATTGTGGACAGTGTTGCTAATTTAGCAATTTTGTTGCAAGATTTAGCAACTTTTCATACTACCCTAGCAACATATTTTCTAAAATTTAGCCATTTTTAACATTCATTTGGCTACTTTTAGCAATTTTTAAAAAATGACTTAAAAGAGCATTGGCTGCTGGCTTCACTGGCATTACTCAGTAAATTGCTAGCTCAGATTGTTTTTCATAACTGTTAATTTACTGATATTTGTTAACATGTATAATTGTTGGTAATTTAGGTAGCAATAAATTCCAATAGTGCTATAATTGTTGTCACTTTCACAAATAAGTTAATTTCACAAGTTAAAAAAAGGTAAGTACACAAGCTGTGATTGTTTAAAAGAACGTAACTTTTCAATATCAGTGTTATATTAAAATAAAAAAAATCATATCAAAAAGTGTTTGTATTTAACAAATAGTCAACTATATTTTTCACACAAATCTAAATGGACATTTGCTGAGATGGCAAGTCAATTTGAGAAAACATAAAATATTTTGTATACTCCATAAAGATGTAGTTTTGAGTTGCGATTACGCAATGATGTCATCGCACAAAGTAATATGTTAATAAGAACCTATTTATTATGCATCTGGATGTAATGTTTTAGTATAATATAATACACGGCGCCTCAGAGAGAGTAGAGCCATGACGGGCTTAAACTTGTCAGATACTGCGTGATGATGTCACTGATATTCAAATTAGTGTGTGACGTCATATGTCATCATTTAGCTACTTTTAGGGCAGGCTTTAGCTACTTTTCATTGGAAATAGTTGGCAACACTAATTATGGATAAATTTTCCAATGACGAACTACATGATCAACTATAATGCCAAGTGGACATTTTATACATGTTGTATGAAATACATGTGTATATTGTGGATGTGTACATTCCGATATCAAGGCTGAAATGATATAATGTGCAGCTCTGAATCCTATAGTAGCTCTTTTATCAAGCAACATTATCTGCTTCTTAAGTCGTGACGTATGGAATACTGTTTTTGGGTCAAATCCACTACTCATTTGAATTGAGAAAATATTCGTTTATGATCTCTTTTCAGTCATATCACACATTAAAGTGAATTTTATATAAAATCAATGGTGTACACAACAGTCTCTGGACTTGCTGCATCACAGACGTCAATATTTTTACCATTTATAAAAAATTTAATCACTTTCTGGCCATCGGATATTAGGCATGGATATAAATATTGTAATCATGATTTTCGAAAGTATTACATCGCTGTGTAAACATTTATTATTACCAATTGGTGAATCTCCCCATACAGTTTGTTAGAGCGATTGGACTCGGAAGCCACTTCGCATGACGTCACACTTAACAAGCGGATTATGGCAGCAGGATTCAACAAGTCTTTCTGCTATGCATGGAGTAATTAGTTAAAAACATTGAAGCATCCACAACCACACCAACAAGTCTGATTATTTAATTCAACTAATAATTATTTGCCTGCTGAGGGCTTAAATCCACTGAGGACATATTCATAATTGGCAGGTTTTGTTTGCATGTACCTTAAATTAAAATATGACTTTACATATGCGTGTTCTGTTCTGAGTGCATGCACAGAAAAGCCCATGTTCTCTTTTGTGCTTTTAAAAACATTAATAAATCTAATACACTTCAATAGTCAAGCACCATGCTGCAAATGTCACATTACCAGGTTTTACAGATTTCCACTTCACATTGAGCTTTGCAGAAGAATTGATATGGAAGTCTGGAAAGGGTGTGGGATATGACGCAACAATCGACTTATCTTGATTATTGGTTTTAATAATTGTTGGAGGCCAAAATCAAAATCAAACTTTGATTAACTGCACAGCCCTAATTTTACTGATTAAAGTATTGAGAGTAGAGCTCTACAATACATTGTTTGAGCATCAATATCGCAATGTGTGTATCTACAATAGTCAAATTCAAGGTTTAGATTAAAGATATTATTAAAAAATAAGTAAATAATTAATAATAAAAATTTTATATTTATACAATGATGACCATGTTATTTTACAGTTGATTGTTCAAATTGATTGTTGTTACTGTACTTGAATACTGTTAGACTCCCTATGAAACCAACAAGCACAAGCTATTTATGTACTTTTGCTTGTAATTTATTATAATGTATGCAGATACACTGCATGGAAAACGACTTGATCATTCCAGTCGACCTAAATTAATGAAATCTTTTCAAATAGAGCATCATATCGCAGTAAAAAAAAATATCGCAATGTCAGATTTTTCCAATCTCGTACAGCCCTATTTAAGAGTTTTAGAAGATGTCAGCTAGAGGTTTTTTTTCGTTTAATAATTAGGATTACCTTTGAGAGTTTGACTATCAGAGATATCGCTCATGTCATGAATTATTGCACTTGCTTGCAACCAAACGGTTCACAGGTTTCAAGGAATTCGATTTTTGCTGTTGCGTGTGAAATAAATACAGGAAAAAGCAGTGTCTCAGTTTCTGTATCAGCAAAACTACAGCAAAAACATCCCATCATTGTGCAGTGCAGTTTATAACTTTGGCAAATTAATAGCGATCAACTTTGTTAAATTGTTTATGCAGTACTATTTTACATTTGATTATTCAATTACTGTATACCTGAATACAGTTTGACTTCTGAAAACAATAAATTGCTGTTTAATTCATTTGTATATTTTTCTTTATCGAATTTAGCTATGCTTGTGGATTGTTTATTATATTTTGTGTACTACTCTACAGAATCATACTAATCAATCTAAAAATTATAATTTTTTACCAAATACAGTAGTTATTCTCGTCTAATGAATTTGTAGTTGCATCGAAATATATATTGCAGAATAAAAAATATGGCAATAATAGATTTTCACGATTAGAATGGTTGTTAAAATTGTGTATTATAGTTAGCGTTCTTGGTCTGAATAACTACTTATTTTAGACTACTAAAATAATATGTTCTTAATAAAATAAATCAGATGAATTAACGTGTTTGGTTAAAATATAATCTGTACTTATTACTTTTGTCATTTTGAAGAGATACTTCAGCAGATATTTTATTGCTTCACTACCAGTGTATAATGGTTACACTATATACTGTTTCACATTATACTGTACTTTTTGCACTATATACTGTTGAGCATCTGCACAACTCTGGTTTGCACTCCTTGCCATGTGCCCTTAAGTGTAATTGTATTGTTTACAACATTTATGTGGTTTAAGTTTCACTGCTGAAAGTTCAAACACTGAAGAGCAAATCCATTGATGCGCAGCTTCACAAGTCCCAAACCAAGCAAGCCAGTGGCAAGGAACAAAACTTTACCAATTTATTGTAATTTCTTTTTAAAATTCCATGTTTTGTATTAATATTATCTGTTATGCACCTAGGGTCTGAGAGTAACACAGTTTTGATACTCTGTATGTCCTGTACATGTGGTTGAATTGACAATAAAGCTGACTTTGACTTTGATTCGCAAATCCTCTCATGTGGCCTCTTTCTCTATTGCATGAACACCTCAGAATCGTATTAAAGAGGTAATCGTTTTGGTTTTTCTTTTGTAAGTACACTCGAAAAATTATTTTGCTGCTTGTTCAAACTACTTAAAATGAGCTGAATCAACACAATTCCTGAGGGTTTTTTTTGGGACAAATTAATTGTTTTATGTTTAGGCCCAATCCCAATTCTACCCCTTAGCCTTTGCCCTTACCCCTACCCCTCGTTTTGCGCGTGCCCGTGAGGGGGTAGTGGTGTCCCAATTCTCTTTAGCTTGAAGGCGTAGGGCTAAGGGCAAGGGGTATACACCCCTTCAAACGAGGATTACCCAATAATGCCCCAGCTGCACCCGGAAGTAATGAGATCCACAAATTTGTATTTTTTGTCATTATTACAAATTTTTCCAACAAACAAACATGTTTTAATATATTCATGACTGCGTTCAAAAAAAAAGACGCTAAAATAAAAACCGCTAACTTCTCTATAGCAATCCCACAACATTCTGACACTCGATGACACTTGAATACCCTGTCAGAAAATTCTAGTGGCTAAGAATGAGCTTTTTACAGTGTCTGGTATAATGTTAATGTTGTTTTGGTGTGTTTACATAGATGAATATGGCCACTGTGTAAATACACAGTACATTACGATCTTATTCCCACATTAGATCGTTATGATAACATAATATATGCCTTCAGTGATTTCCTGAAGATAAATACCAAAAAATAACACAACTGAAATAACTTCAGCAGTCGCGATCGTCTGATCTCATATGAAGCAAAGAGATTGTGATGACATATGATGACGTGTGCAGGTGCTGTAGTGTTGTCCCATTTGTTAGGGGTAAATTTTGAAGCCCTTCCTCTTAACCCTCGGTTGTAAGGGCCAAGGGGAAGGGGTAGGGGTACAAAAATAGAATTGGGATTGGGCCTTAATCCACTTAAAAGTTAGCTTAATCGATTTGTGTGGTGACAACATGAAGGAATTGTGTGGAACCCAGCATATTTTAGTGTACTATGAAATCAGATATAGGCCTACTTGTAGAACCACATACTGTGGTTCTTTGCCTACTTCACAGTAAGGAAGTATTTCTTATACAGCCATTATCTTTTTCACAGCTGATTTTCAGGAAGATACAACTTCCTTAATTTTCTTTGACTAACAAAATGCCAAATGATATAATAACAGCTCATTGGACAACCAAATTGGACAATTCATTCATTAAAGCTTGCGGGCACAAAACTGCAGTGCAACTTTCACTGCTGAAACTGAAGTTGGTCTTAAATGCAAAAAAAACTAAATATATGCTTTTTAATCACAATCATTCAAAAACGGAGGTTTCACCAATCTTAACCTTGGAGGGGGACTGAATTGAAAGAGTAAACCCTTATAGACCATTTCAATGTGGACATGTCATTGGCCCATGAACATTTACTACTTGTTATCAAACTATTTCATAACTTTAACAAGAGGCAATTCAATCATATCTTATGTTAAAACAACTATCATAACATTATTTATCAATATGTGGACCGTTTTGGATTCTCGGAAGCTATAGAAATTAAAAATGTAAAACAGGAAATATGATGGGACCCTTGTTTTTGTTTACATCCCTCAAAATGGTCTATAAATATTTGGACATATGGTTTGATGAACGGTTGCATTTTAATATTCATATTGAAAATCTCATAAAGAAGCTCAGACCTAAATTGGGTTTTCGTATAAAGAAGGGGCTTACTTTTGAAGCAAGAAAAAGAAATATCCAAAGCTGTTTCCTTTCACTGATAGATTACAGAGATGTAGTTTATATGTATGCAAACCTGTCGTTATTAAAAAAGCTGGACAGTATATATCATGCTGAAATTTGATTTGTGACGAATGCATCTTCACATATTCATCATTTTACTTTGTACAAAATGGTTGGATGGTTTTCCCTGCACCAAAGGAGAAAAATGCATTTGCTTCTTTTCACCACTAGGACATTATTGGGTAAATTGGCATCTTATATTTGCAACCTTTTATCACATTATACTTGTAACTATAGTACACTAAATTCTTATAATTTACATTAAACTGTTCCTACACTCTCAGAAAAACAGTACACAGTGGTACGAATAATGTTCCTTGAGGAACAGTTTTGTACCTTTGTAAAAGTTTTACCTTATATGGTACAGAAAAGACCTCTTATAATACTGTTCTGTGCATTTTATGGAACAACTGAAATGAAGGTACACAATTGTTCTCATACAAAAGGTACAAAAGTGTTGGACAACTCCTTTATTACAATATATATGAAAATGAATATGACTTGAAAGGCAAAGTGATTTAATGAATAATTCCATATTAAAACATGAATCATCATTTAAAAGCATATGTTTAAAGTTCTATAAAACAAAACAAATGGTAAAACACAACTATAGGTTTGTAAACTAAACATTTAAGCTATTTTAAATAAATGTTTGGTAAGCATTTTTATACTGTTAAGGTACAAAGTGTCTTGTCACTGTGGTGGTACCTTTATGGATAAGATTTGTACCTTTGATGAAGGTACAATATTGTATCTGCAGGTTTTAAAAACCAAAAGGACATTTTGGCTTCCTATGGTACAAATCGTGTCCTTAAAAGGTACAAACTGCAATGGTACAAATTTTATTTCTTTGTCTTAAGGTACAATTCTGTCCCATAAAAAGGTACTGTCCCAGTGACAAGGGTTTGTACCTTCTTTGATACATCATTGTACCATTTTTTATGAGAGTGTAGAGTATACAGAGTTTGGTGAAACAGTGTTTTCCTCCTTTGGCCCTACATTATGGAATGAAATGCAGAGTGTTATCATGTTAGAAACAAATCCATTTCTAAATATTTTTTAAAATCTTCTGAAGTCTTACCTGGAAAAATTATTTTGTGTGAATTTTAATATGTAATATTTTATGTGTCTAATTTTGCATCTGAAACTTTTTGTGCTGCCAATTTGGGGTGCATATCTCAATGGGAAATTCCTGGTAAAATATAAAGGATAAATAAAAAAATAAATAAATAAAAAAGGGGCGTATTCCTTCAGAGTGTTCACCCAATGAAATGCTCCTTTACAGCCTACACTCGAATACTATTGGCTTGTTTAGTCTGTAATGACAGATCAGAAGTCACGCTTCAAAAAAAAAAGAGCACACTTTAAGTGAACGGAAAATCCAAGTCAGTGCATGAAAGTAAGCATCATTCACGAATAAAAATCCGTTTAAAAACATCACATCAGACAGAACTAGCTTGTATGAATGCCCTTCACACTAATAGGGAGTGTCCCATTACCAGAAAGGTTGCATACTTGTTCTAAACCAAATAAAATCGATATTATAATATTTGTATTGATCATGTTTTATTACAGTATTACTACACATGTTCTCCACCCACTTGCTGTAAAAGTGTACACACAGCGCCACGTTGTCAACCATTCAGGCGTATTTTGGCGCGTGTGCTGCACACATGTAATAGACACCGGATCACTAACGTTTATTATCTCATGCGTCATAATCAACTGACAAACAAATAAATAAATAAAAATCCGTACTTATCTGCCGCCGCTTCCTGGACGGTCTCATCTTTCTTCACGGTCTCTGTGGGTTCAATCGCTCCCTCGGTCTTTGTACATAGGAATCTTCTCCCAGCTAAAGGCTGAATGAAACACCTTCCATTGTGGACAATGTTTAGTTTAGATATTCTGCCATTATTAGCAGCGCTGAAGCAGTACGCGTTTGGTAAAGTCTTTTTATGTCTAATAATGTCCGACAACAAACGCTTAGGGCTGGTTTGAATCAACTCCTTCAGCACAATTGAAGCCCTAAACTGTAACATCTCAGTTCTGTCGAGCTACTTCAGTTGTAAAGTCTTTATTTTTAATAATACTAGAAGACAACTTGTAGTTCTGAAAGCCACGGCACTGTCAATTCCCACACTTTGCGCACCTACTGAGTCTGTGAGGATCTTTTTAATGACGAACGCCGAGCAAACGCACTCGTACACGCCCACCTATATTCCTATTGGGCGGCGGGATAATATATGCAGGTATTCTCTCACGTAATTGGCTGAATTAAGCATGTTTCATTTTTGATGGCCATGCATCACATCCTGCAATGACTCACTTTGGCCAGCGTTGGGTTTGACTTTGAAATGTCGTTTATTTGAGAAACTTGTGTGGATGATAATGTTTTTAGTACATATACCTTTTCCCCATATACATTATAAAGATAACATAATACTAGTAACTACGATAACCCCTTTTAACTTAACAAGTCGTTTAAAGAGAAAAACAATGAAGTCAGCTGCACAGAATAACAGATGTTTTATTTCTGGTGAAAAAATGTCTTTTGTTGTCTAAAAATGACATATTTTTGTTACTTTATCCCATAAATAGCTCTACGTTGCAAGAGTTATTTTAAATTTTTTAACTGAAATGAAAAATAATATGCCCTTTTACTTTTAATTTTATATTTATTTTTCATTGCATGACATCTATGAATTGTAACAAGCCATTATGGATGATAACAAGACATCTGTGAATGGTTCAAGTCATTGATCTCTCATGTAACACTGTATTTTATCAGTTTTGGTAGATAGATAGATGGATGGATGGATGGATGGATGGATGGATGGATGGATGGATGGATGGATGGATGGATGGATGGATGGATGGATGGATGGATGGATGGATGGATGGATAGATAGATAGATAGATAGATAGATAGATAGATAGATAGATAGATAGATAGATAGATAGATAGATAGATAGATAGATAGATAGATAGATAGATAGATAGATAGATAAAACTTGATGCAATAATCTGATGCCAGGAAATGTTAAATTAAGAAGGAACCAAGTGAGAAGCTTGCTGACAATGGATGGATGGATGGATGGATAGATAGGCAGACAGACAGGCAGACAGATAGATAGACAAATAGACAGACAGACAGACAGACAGACAGACAGACAGACAGACAGACAGACAGATAGATAGACAGATAGATAGATAGATAGATAGATAGATAGATAGATAGATAGATAGATAGATAGATAGATAGATAGATAGATAGATAGATAGATAGATAGATAGATAGATAGATAGATAGATAGATAGATAGATAGATAGATAGATAGATAGATAGATAGATAGATAGATAGAACTTGATGCAATAATCTGATGCCAGGAAATGTTAAATTAAGAAGGAACCAAGTGAGAAGCTTGCTGACAATGGATGGATGGATGGATAGATAGGCAGACAGACAGGCAGACAGATAGATAGACAAATAGACAAATGGACAGACAGACAGACAGACAGACAGACAGACAGACAGACAGACAGACAGACAGACAGACAGACAGACAGACAGACAGACAGATAGATAGATAGATAGATAGATAGATAGATAGATAGATAGATAGATAGATAGATAGATAGATAGATAGATAGATAGATAGATAGATAGATAGATAGATAGATAGATAGATCTTGATGCAATAATCGGATGCCAGGAAATGTTAAAATAAGAAGGAACCAGGTGAGAAGCTTGCTGACAACAAAATAGGATTGAGGCATGTTTTAGAGAAAGCTGCTTATCTCTAGCGGCTGCAAAATAAAGAGCTCAGCTCTGCAGGAAGCTCAAGAAAACTCAGTGTGTTTAATACAAAGAAAGAATGCAGGCATTTTGAGCATTTCAGGTGAGCATGTGGGCTTGTGCAATCATTTAATAACAGTTCAAGGAGCTGTTAAGCAATCTTTGTGTTTACATAAGAAGCCGTCGCTATACACTAAAATAGCTGTTTTTTATGGGCTGAGAATTTATACCTAATTTGAACCACAACCCCATGACTTCCATGAAATCTCCATGAACTTGCATGTTTCTTTGCTTCATGCTTCGCAGGCCAGTCTCAGAAAAATGAACATCAATGTAATGCATTTGACCTTAAGTTTCCAACTTTCAGTGATTCATGATCTGGAATCTTTTATTTAATGTTTTTTTCTCCTTTGAAAGGAAATGGGAAAACCACTACTGTAACCCAGGTCACAGAAAACGGATTATGCTTAACTATAGAGTCTATAGTATAGACCAAAACGTTACAGATATAAAATTAGTAATTCAACTCAGTATCCAAACGCCCTTGAAAAGAATGATGATATGAGTCACCGAGGTCTGCCTTTCTAGAAACTTCTAAATTTTGGCCTAAAAGCAAGGGGAAATGTGTCGTTTTGCGCCTCCTACTGTCTCAAAGAGGAAATTCTAGATCAAAACATGATTCCACACTTGTTTACAGAAGAAAACGATGCATGAGCACAGATATAGTGAAATGCTGCCATCTTCTGGAGAAAGTGCATAATGTGGTCGGAAAATATTTTTACAGTTTTTTTCAGTGGCTTTGGTGCATTTCTCACAACACTATTAACATTTGCACAACAGTTCTTGCATTTCTCAAAACAATTAGTACAAACTGCAAAACCTAGTTGATAACCTGCAAAAGCGTGTCACTTGCTCAAAATGGATATCTCATTCCTCAAAAGCAAGTATTGATGTCAATGAAAGTGTCAGTGTCATCAAGAAGAAAAGTCCTGACACCATTGTTTATGAACAAGATAGTCAAATGGCTTTGTCCTGTTTTCATTATGACAGTTTACTCTGTACACAGTTTACTGAACCTACAACATACATACTGTAGGTCTGTAAATCATTCATAAAATTGTTTAATTTAGAAGAT
>NC_079443.1:42500573-42510573 GCF_903798145.1 Danio aesculapii
TCTGCGAAATATGAAACATAGGCTCATTCTGAAAGTGTAGCCCTATATACATTATTGGAGATCGTGAATTATGTAGCCAGAAGTACGTATGGCTGTGATGCTGTTCCTTTTTGCGCTTACCAGCTGATCGCTTACATATGTATGGACTTTTCTTTTTCTGGATTGCTTTTTAAGACTGTCAGTTGGGTTTAGGGAAGTGGGTGGGCGGTCAATCGGTGCTTTTGAAAACACTTTTGGTTGGGTTTAGAGAAGGGAAAGGGTGGGTCAGCTGATCGGTCAGGCTGTCAGTCATTCAGTCAGTCAGTCGACAGCGGCCTCTGGTGGATTTACGTGAGAACAGCAGGCACGAATGGCACTCGCAAGAGAAATTTGAGATCTCAAATCGTACACAGCGGATTCGCGAAAACAAAAACTGCAAAAAAAAAAAAACGTACCTCCTAGGACATATTTGGTGCTCTTTAGAAATGGATATATATATCTATCTATCTATCTATCTATCTATCTATCTATCTATCTATCTATCTATCTATCTCTATATATATATATATGCAATACCCTTTTCAGAACGAGCCTTGAAAATACGTTACCAAGTTTCATACCATTCTGAAGAAAAAAAAGAATGAAAAAAAAACTAAACGTTCATCATTTTCATTTTAAGTACATTTTAACCACATCAACACTGCAAAAGCATGGGATAATGAAAAGGTCACAATCAGATGTCAAAAAAATAGAGTTTAATGTTCATGTGCTGTATAACAAATTAAATATATTAGTGTTTACAAAACAATAGGTGCAGGACTACCGTATGCATATTCTAATGTACTCTCTACTCAGAAGTGATGAGAACAAGTTCTACCGACAACACAGTTTCATCCCACAGTCCAAGATGCATAAGTCTATTATACAAAGCAAGTACAAAGATTAGAGAAAGACTGATCGTTTCTGTGAGTGGTTAAAGACAGCAACAAGCAAGGAACAAAGGTAGGCGTCTAGATATGTCTACATAGGTCATCGGTGATGACATAATCAGTGAGGTCCAATCAGATTTGAGCTTTTTTTTTTTCGCTCCAAAGCAAATTTTGTTCCACACGGTAAAAAAAAAATCTCAGTTTTCCATATTTTGTGATTCATATTTTTCATTTTCCCCCATTTATTTATGCTTTTGAATTGTATTATGGGACCTTGATCTTGATCTTTCATCAACTTTCAACCTTGAAGTTGGAAATAGTGACTTTTATTAACATTTTTAATGGTTTAAAGTGATAAATTATCTAGGTTGCTGTGGTATAATACGGTGCAAAAACCTTGTAATAAACTGCCAGTACATTTTCTGTTATTTTACAGACTTATTTTTCTATATATATTTATTATTTCTCTTATACATTCTATTTCAAACAACTAAAATGTCAATGAAAAAGCAGTTACAGAGTTGAATTTAACAACAAAAGTCGACAGAGCAGAGATCAAGTCCCCATAATGCAATTTACAACCATATCAACCGTATCACCCTGCCGGCCAAGACTGGCTACTCACTGAAGCCACGCATGGCTGAGCCTGGTAAGTACCTGCATGGGAGACCACATGGGAAAACTAGGTTGCTGTAGGGAATGGTGTTAGTGAGGCCAGCAGGGGTGCTCAACCTGCAGTCTGTGTGAGTCCTAATGCCCCAGTAAAGTGAAGGGGACACTATACTGTAGGTTTGGATGTCGCAGACAAAAGTGAGAACCGGGACGGGGGGTTGGGGGGGAAGATGTTGCAAACGCCGCCTTCTCTATTCTGCTGATCCTGGGTTTAACCCCGGTATCCTGGCCAAATTCCCTCCATCTGCCTTTACTCATCATGGCCTCCCAGTCATCCTCATTCCCTGAATTGGCTCTATCACGGTCTCTCCATTCCCCCTATAGCTGGTGTGTGGTGAGCGCACTAGCGCCGTTGTCTTGTGGCTGCAGTCACGTCATCCATGTGGATGCTGCACACTGGTGGTGGTGTGGAGAGACCCTTCCCCTCATGATTTTGAAGCGCTTTGTTTTACATTACATAAATAAAAGGAAAACACTTGTAAAATCACAAAATATGGAAACTTTTACTAACTTTTACTGTGTTTTTTTACAGTTTGGTGCTTTTATAGAGCTTTATAGAACTTGAAGTCTCAGATGTTCATACAACTTCCCAAATCCCAATTTAAACATGAAACTACCACCAGCTAAGAACTGTAACGTGGAATGCTTGAAACTAAGGCAAAAAAGTAGATCAACATCACACAACCCACCACGCGCTTTCAAAAAGATGTTTAAAATGGCACTTAAATTAAGATTTTGCATACTCGAGATCTCTGAAAGCAATCCTAAAAAAATAAAAGCACACCATATCCCTTCTGAAATACTGAAGTGTATGATCAGGACAATAAAAACCGGTCTCTGTGTACCGATATGAGAGAGGTATTTGTCATTCAACACAAATACAGATTATATAACAGCTTGACCGGTACATTACAAACACGTAACTGTGGAAAACCTGATTATCTTGTGCCTACTTCACCTCACGGGACACTTTAAAACTACAGAGACTGTGACCGATGGTTTCACGAGTACAAAAACATGTCATCACCATTAAGAAATACAAAGAAATGAGCAGTAGGATGCAAATTCCAGAATCAAACACTAGTGCATATCAGTTTCACATACATTTTCACGTTAGCAGAATCTAAGACTATGTTTACACTACAGAACAGAGTAGAAATACTGTACAGTGAAATGTCCCCTAGTTGGAACGTCTAGACACGTTCATTGAGTTAAGTGACAACAGCTACCCGGTATTGCTCTACGACTAAATATTCAGAAAACACAAATACGTTGCGTGATTATGATGACGACTGGCATGTTTTCAAGTCCAGTCCGTTGCCAAAGTTTTTCAACTATTTACATGACTATGAGGGGAGCCATGCTTGTCTGTATTTTCTTTTTTATATGTCGATACATACATATATATTAATTGTGCTTAGTATCGGAATAAATCAGGCATTACTATTCATTCAAGGAAGCCAAACATCTGGCTTTAAGATTTCAGTGTTTTAACAACAACATGTACCGCAGTTTTTCCTCGGTTTCGTTCGACTGTAGCACCATAGTAGAGACTTTTCTATTCAGATTCTGCCCTCAGAAACTCTTGATAGAGGAAAATTCCCTCAAAGACCCCAATGAAATCAGAATTAGAGTTTTTAGTAAGCTTTGAGGTCATCTTTATGCTAGTGTACTGATGAATGATAACAATTTTGTTAAGCAAGGTGCAGAAAAATGTGATTTTTTAATCAAGCAGATTACTTCAATCAGCAATATTAGGAATTAGGAATTAATAATTGTGTCATGGAGATGGAGACTGCAGGAAAACAACGAGCATATAAAAATTGTATACATTGAATTAAAAGTCAAATTAATAATAAAAAAAATCTTAAAAATAATTTTTTAGAGCAAAATTGTATATAGAGTTGGACAATTTGGGAAAATGCATAATTACTAAATAAAAATATCAAATATTTATTTTATTAAACGCTTAAAATGCATTTTTCTTTACAGAACAACTGCAAATTTACAATACCGATATTTACATTATAAATAAAGTTTCCAATGTAAACATTCAAGCTTTCATTTTGCCATTTTCAGTGGTTAATAAATATATTTGTGACTAATATAATATAGAAATATATCGGGGTATTGTTTACTTCACTGAAAAATATGCAGCGCATATATTAATATAAATCTGTCTTTACAATTGAACTATTGCATTAAATCACCATACTGCAATTGTTTAATTTCGATATATTATGCAGCTCTAATTTCAGTATCCTTCAGATTTCTGTCCAATCAAATGCTCTCAAGAATGATGACATCACTCATGCTAATAACAAGTTCTGCCAACACAATCTCATGGCAATTCATAACATCTTGATTAAGTGGCAATCTCATTTGTACAATTTAGTACGATTTGCTCATCCTCCAATGACGGTTGGGTTTAGGGGCGGGGTTGGGTGCCACGCCTCCTTTTTAAAATCGTTCATTTTTGTAACACTCGGGAATTATCCACTAAACTGACAAGATAGTTACGTTTCCGCATGAGATCAGGCTGGATCTGCTGTCGACTAGCAACTGGCATTGTTTATGTTAATTTTTTAAATAAAAAAAAAAGGACAAACCCTTTGATATGGTCTACAAATGTCCTGTTAAAACAGGAAATAGCCAATACAGGAAATGATTTCAAGGGGTCTTTAAAGAGAAATGCAATCACTAAGGCTGCTTCCGAAATCGCCTACTCCTCGAGTGTGTACTACAATTGAATTTGTATTTACAACACGACTGTTAAAAAAGTACGTTCTATATAGTATGAATGTGAATAGTATGACTGGAACTCGGACATACTACATCCTTCCATTACTACTCCATTAGTCATTGTCACATGACCTATTCAGGGTAGCGTCCCTTGGATGCGCACTTCAGAATCTCGCTGGAAGTAGCAAGTCATCCAGTTACACTGAAAAAAAAAAAGATTTATTGGATTCACTACATTTTTTAAGGTAAGTGGTTGCAAACAATTTATATGCTCTAAATTTAACCAAAGAGATTAAATTTAGAAATGTTCAACTTCATTTGTTTGTTTAAATTCAGCCCGTATAAATTGTTTGCAGCTACTTAACATAAAAAAGATGTCGCAAATCCAGTGCATCTTTTTTTCAGTGTACTTCTCGCCTACTGTTTTTCGACATACTACTTGGCTCCCATACTGTTTTTAACATACTATATAGTATGGAAGTACACAATTTCGGACGCACTCGACAAAAACATTGGCATCCCGACAAAGTTTAAAAACACTGCGGCCCTCCGTTTCAGTGAAGTTTTACATGCATTCATATATACACACGCACACACGAAACACATACAGTATTTAAATAACATTTAACCGACGTTTTCTACGTATGTACAAATAGCAGACTTTTGGTCCACATCCATAGGAGAGCGTGAGGAGATTAAAAACGAGTAACAAATGATGACTTAAACTAGTGAGCACTGAGTACAGTCGGTGCAGACAGCACAAACAGTGTGGATCTACTCAGGAGAATGCAAATAAGGGCTCTAGGTGCTTTGGCAAAAAACAAAAAATGGCGAGAAAGTAAAATAAACTCTATTTTGAGGCAACATTGGTTGTTAAGGCTCTACTGTAGTTGTGCTTGTTTTAGTATTGACTGACAGACGACGTGTACTGTTGTAGGTTTGAAGGGAAAGCGTTCAGGGGCTGCTATCTGGAGTCCTCCGGCTCCGATTTGATGGTCTTCTTCTCAGAGAGGTTGAGGGCACGCGATGATGCGTCTCCGCCGTTTTCTGAAAAGCAGAATGAAGCGAAACGGTTTGATTGTTAAAACTCTTGATGTCGATTATGATAAATGGCTTGTAAGTTTTGCCTTCAGTTGCACAAATATAATGTGGATCATTTACTCATTTTCAAAATATTAACCTTATGATGTTGAATATCACTCACATCTGTTAGCTTTTTTACAATTTTGGGAAAAGCTAACAAATGTGAGTGACATTTAAAATCACGAGGTTAATATTTTATAAGTGAGAATAAATTACATATGGAGTGAAGAAATTTAAATGTAAATTTAATAAAAAAAACAGTAATAAAATTAAAATGTAAAAAAAAAAATAATAATAAAAAAAAATAATAATAAAAAAAAAAAAATAAATAAATAAATATATATATATATATATATATATATATATATATATATATATATATATATATATATATATATATATATATATATATATATATATATATATATATATATATATATACACACACATACATACATACATATATATATACACACACGCGTACATACATACATACATACATACATACATACATACATACATACATACATACATACATACATACATACATACACATTATTAGCCCCCCTGAATTATTAGGCCCGTTTATTTTTCCCCCAATTTCTGTTTAACGGAGAGACTGAACATAATAGTTTTAATAACTCATTTCTAATAACTGATTTATTTTATCTTTGTCATGATGACAGTACATAATATTTGACTAGATATTTTTCAAGACACTTCTATACAGCTTAAAGTGACATTTAAAGGCTTAACTAGGTTAATAAGGTTAACTAGGGGGGTTAGGGTAATTAGACAAGCTATTGTATAATAATGGTTTGTTCTGTAGTCTATCGAAAATATATAGCTTAAAGGGGCTAATAATTTTGACCTTAAAATGGCTTTTAAAAAAATTAAAAGCTGCTTTTATTCTAGCAGAAATAAAACAAATAAGACTTTCTCCAGAAGAAAAAATATTATCAGACATACTGTGAAAATTTCCTTGCTCTGTTAAACATAATCTGGGAAATATTTATAGAAAAAAAATTCAAAGGGGGGCTAATAATTCTGACTTCAACTGTATAATCATTATTATTATTATTGGTGTCACAGTGGAGCAATGGGTAGCACGATCACCTCACAGCAAGAAGGTCGAGCCCCAGCTGGGTTAGTCGGCATTTCTGTGTGGAGGTTGCATGTTCTCCCCGTGTTAGCGTGGGTTTCCTCTGGGTGCTCTGGTTTCCCACAAGTCCAAATACATGGGCTATAGGTGAATTGAATAAGCTAAATTGGCCGTAATGTATGTGTGTGAATGCAAGAGTGTATGGGTGTTTCCCAGTGATGGGTTGCTGCTGGAAGGGCATCCACTGCATAAAACATGTGCTGCATAAGTTGGCGGTTCATTCTGCTGTGGCGACTCCAGATTAATAAAGGGATAAAGCCGAAAAGAAAAGAATGAATTATTATTATTATTATTATTATCATATCCCCATATGCTTCTAAAATAGAAATACTGATTTTTATTTATTATTATTATTATTATTAAATATAAAATACATATCTGTCAGTTCTGAATAAGTACATTCATAAGATGTTGCACAATTCTTAAAAAAAAGAAGACATGTGCATTATTTTGAACTATAGTTTAATGTTTTTTCAGGGTTGACTGATGACTAATGGAGTGCAATCACAATGGATAATTCTAAAACAGTTAATGTGTTATTATTTTTGAATATTACTTTGCATTAACAGTACGTATATTCATAATAGACGTTAAATTTTTCTAAAGTATATTCATTTAGCCAATATAATATGTCATTTTATATCCATTTTTAGATTACGTAAATTCAAACAGATTCACTTTTTGCAATTTGAATTGTATATTTGGTTATTTTTATAAATATTTTATAAATACTGTTTTTAACTGTTTAATAAATATAATATTTAACTTATAAATATAATTAATAATACTTAACTTATCCAGCATGTTTTACATAGCGGATGCCCTTCCAGCTGCAACCCAGTACTGGGAATCATCCATACACGCTCATTCACACACATACACTACGACCAATTTAGTATATTCCATTCACCTACAGCGCATGTCTTTGGACTGTGGGGGAAACTGGAGCACCTGGAGGAAACCTACGCCAACACGGGGAGAACATGCAAACTCCTCACAGAAATGCCAACTGGCCCAGCCGGGACTCGAACTAGTGACCTTCTTGCTGTGAGGCGACAGTGCTAACCACTGAGCCACCATGTCACCCCATGTGGCATAATAATAATATAATAATATTGTCATTTCTAAACATTTAAATAATAAAATTCTTTGTAATTACTAGCATTAAACACATTTACAAAACACAATTACCTAGGTGAACTCGGTGAACCCATCCTATCATCTGTTACATTCAGTTTAGTTCACTGTCTTCTCAAATTGTAAATATTCAGATTTTAATACACATAATTTGCTGCATCTACTTGATAAGATAGTTTTTCTATAATTCTCATGTACTTTAACATCAGGTATTCCAGTTTTACAATTCTCCATCTTGTAAAAAAGATTTATTTATATTTAAAATGACTGTTTAAAATGTACTGCATGAAGAACCCACACACTGTAAAAAATGCTGGTTCCACACAATCTATGTGTGTTGAGACAACAGCACAAATTACAAATTTTAGTGGATTGAACATAAAACAATGTTGTCCACCCAAAAAACCTCAATAATTGTGTCGTTTCAGCTCAATTTTAAAAAGTAGTTTGAACAAACAGCAAATGTAATTTTTTGAGTGTATATGAAAACATCCAGGTCAGTTTAAGTGCACTAATGTGTTTATGGTTTAAGGGTGTGAGTGTGTTAGATAATGTGCAATAAAGCTTCTACTAGACATCACTGAGAGTGTGTCTCTTTGTTCCAGAATCTAGTGTGCCGAATTGCGGTCAACTACTACACTCAAAAATATGACATGTGCTGTTTGTTCAAATGACTTATTTAACTTATTGCTGAAACAACACAATTCTTTGTTTTTTTTGGGGACAACTTAATTGTTTTATGTTTAATCAATTTAAATTTGTAAAAACTAATAAGTTAACTTAATTCCTTCATGTTGTCCCAACACAAATTGATTGTGTGGAATTCAGCATTTGTTACAGTGCAAGAAATCGTTATCAGAAAAATACAAACTCTTGTCATCTACTCACCCTCCACTTGTTCCAAACCTGTTTGAGTTTCTTTCTTCTGTTGAACATAAAAGAAGAGATTTGGAAAAATATTGGTAACCAAACAGTTGAAGAAAGAAACTCATACAGGTTTGGAACAAGTGCAGGGAGAGGAGATGATTTTGTAAATTATACAGCTATGATAAAAAACTATTAAAAAAAAACTCTCGTTTTTTCAGAGTAACACGTTAATATTTGTTTTAGCCTTATAGCATTTCTTACAAATGTAACAAAAAATTAGTAAATAAATACATTATTGAAATAAATAAATACAAAATCCCCCTAAAAAGTCAATCTGTCAGAATGTTTTCATTTGAATCACATATTGACTTTTTTCGTCCAAAAATGAATTTAAACATGTCTAAAAACAAAGCAATTCGTTATTTTATGCAAAAATAAATAAATAAATAAATAAACAAATTAATAAATAATAAATATTATTGAAAACATAACAAATCCTAAAACCAGACAATTTTCAATCCATCTCTTATTTTTTCCACCGCTTTATATAACTGAGCTTTTTGCAATGCATTATGGGACTGTCTTATCTGTAAAGGATACACATGATTTTTGCTTTACAGTTCTTAGGCCCCCGTTTACACTAATACATTTTAGTTTTAATGTTTAAAGACCAAAACGGCCTCTTCAGCGTTTTCAAAACACTCACGAGGCTCGAAAACTCCCGGGTAGTGTGGACAGAAGGCATAACCGTAGTAAAACTTATGCGTTTTAAAACTAAATAAATTAGTGTAAACGAGGCTTTAATTGCCTTAACCTTTAGTAGCATGCTATGATGCCTCACACACACACACACACACACACACACACACCTGTGGCTGCTGACGTCTTGTTCTCTGCATTAGCGTGATGATGCCTCTTCAGCTCATTGGCCAGTTGCTTTCCGAGGGGCGTGTCTCCATCTGAAATGCTCATCCTCTGATTGGTCACCCTCAGATTCAGTGGCCTCTCACCTGTTGAGACACAACAAATACATCGCTATATTTGGGGATGATCATGAAAATGTGTAACACATTTTTACACAAATTTAACACGTTTAACACTACAGACAGTTTAGTTCATCCAATTCACTTATAGCGCATGTCTTTGGACTGTGGGGGAAACTGGAGCACCTGGAGGAAACCCACACCAACATGGGGAAAACATGCAAACTCTACACAGAAATGCCAACTGGTCCAGCCAGGACTTGAACCAGCGACCTTCTTGCTATGAGGCGACAGAGTAAATCACTGAGCCCCCGTGCCGCCCTAAACCATATATGTGAGCTATTTTAAGATGAAACTTCACAGGCACATTCTGTTGACCTCAAAGGTTTATATTAAGCTACATCTTGCAAAAAGGGTCATCATAACGCGTCCCTTTTAACTCACCT